>NC_056435.1:42280502-42345502 GCF_018296145.1 Oncorhynchus tshawytscha | reverse complement strand
ACACCTACTCATTCAAGGGTTTTTCATTATTATTACTATTTTCTACATTGTAGAATAATAGTGAAGACATCAAAACTATGAAATAACACACATGAAATCATGTAAACTCAGCAAAAAAGAAACGTCCCTTTTTCAGGACCCTGTCTTTCAAAGACAGTTTGTAAAAATCCAAATCTTTATTGTAAAGGGTTTAAACACGGTTTCCCATTCTTGTTCATGCTTGTTCAATGAACCATAAACAATTAATGAACATGCACCTGTGGAACGGTCGTTAAGACACTAACAGCTTACAGACGGTAGGCAATTAAGGTTACAGTTAGGAAAAATTAGGACACTAAAGAGGCCTTTCTGCTGACTCTGAAAAACACCAAAAGAAAGATGCCCAGGGTCCCTGCTCATCTGTGTGAATGTGCCTTAGGCATGCTGCAAGTAGGCATGAGGACTGCAGATGTGGCCAGGGCAAGAAATTGCAATGTCCATACTGTGAGACACCTAAGACAGCGCTACAGAGAGACAGGACGGACAGCTGATCGTCCTCGCAGTGGCAGACCACGTGTAACAACACCTGCACAGGATCGGTACTTCCGAACATCACACCTGCAGGACAGGTACAAGATGGCAACAACAACTGCTTGAGTTACACCAGGAATGCACAATCCCTACATCAATGCTCAGAATATCCGCAATAGGCTGAGAGAGGCTGGACTGAGGGCTTTTAGGCCTGTTGTAAGGCAGGTCCTCACCAGACATCACCGGCAACAACGTTGCCTCACTGACGAGTCACGGTTTTGTCTAATGATGGTCGGATTTGCATTTATGGTTGACGGAATGAGCATTACACCGAGGCCTGTACTCTGGAGCGGGATCGATTTGGAGGTGGAGGGTCCGTCATGGTCTGGGGCAGTGTGTCACAGCATCATCAGACTGAGCTTATTGTCATTGCAGACAATCTCAACGCTGTGCGTTACAGGGAAGACATCCTCCTCCCTCATATGGTACCCTTCCTGCAGGCTCACCCTGACATGACCCTCCAGCATGACAATGCCTCCAGCCATACTGCTCATTCTGTGCTTGATTTCCTGCAAGACAGGAATATCAGTGTTCTGCCATGGCCAGCGAAGAGCCCGGATCTCAATCCCATTGAGCACATCTGTGACCTGTTGGATCGGAGGCTAGGGCCATTCCCCTCAGAAATGTCCGGGAACTTGCAGGTGCCTTGGTGGAAGAATGGGGTAAACTCACAGCAAGAACTGGCAAATCTGATGCAGTCCATGAGGAGAAGATGTACTGCAGTACTTAATGCAGCTGGTGGCCACACCAGATACTGACTGCTACTTTGGATTTTGACCCCCCCCCTTTGTTCATGGACACATTATTCCATTTCTGTTAGTCACATGTCTGAGGAAACTTGTTCAGTTTATGTCTCAGTTGTTGAATCTTGTTATGTTCATACAAATATTTACACATGTTAAGTTTAGTGAAAATAAACACATTTGACAGTGAGAGGATGTTTCATTTTTTGCTGAGTTTAGTAACCACAAAAGTGTGAAACAAATCAAAATATATTTTATGTTTTAGATTCTTCAAAGTAGCCACCCTTTCCCTTGATGACAGCTTTGCACACTCTTGGCATTCTGTCAACCAGCTTCACCTTGATTGCTTTACCAACAGTCTTGAAGGAGTTCCCACATATGCTGAGCACTTGTTAGCTGAGCACTTGTCACATATGCTGAGCACTTGTTTCCTTCACCCTGCGGTCCAACTCATCCCAAATCATCTCAATTGGGCTCAGTTGGGTGATTGTGGAGGCCAGGTCATCTGATGCAGCACTCCCTTACTCTCCTTATTGGTCAAATAGCCCTTATACAGCCTGGAGTTGTGTTGGGTCATTGTCCTGTTGAAAAATAAATGATAGTCCCACTAAGTGCTTTCCAGATGGGATGGCGTATCGCTGCAGAATGCTAAGGTTAATTGTGCTTTGAATTTCAAATAAATCACAGACAGTGTCACCAGCAAAGCACCCTACATGATCACACCTCCTCTTCCATGCTTCACTGTGGGAACTATCAGACATCAGTATGTTACCCAGATGCAGACAATTAGAAATAACAAATGTTTATTTATGAAACAGGGGCAGGAACACTACAGGTCAAGGGCAGGCAGAGGTCAGTAATCCAAGGCAGAGTCCGTAAGGTATAGAACGGCAGGCTCACGGTCAGGGCAGGCAGGGGTCAGTAATCCAGGGCAGTGTCAAGAGGTACAGAACGGCAGGCAGGTTCAGGGTCCAGGCAGGCAGAATAGTCAAAACTGGGAGAATTAGAAAACAAGAACTAACAAGAAACAGAAGTACGGGAAAAAACGTTGGGAGGCTTGACGAGAAAAGACAAACTGGCAACAGACAAACCGAGAACACAGTTATAAATGCATTGGGGATAATGGGGAAGATAGGCGACACCGGGAGGAGGGTGGAGACAAGAACAAAGACAGGTGAAACAGATCAGGGTATGACAGGGAACCACACATGCAGAGATCATCCGTTCACCTACTCTGCGTCTCACAAAGACACTGCGGTTGGAACCAAAAATCTCACATTTGGACTCATCAGACCAAAGGACAGATTTCCACCGGTCAAATGTCCATTGCTCGTGTTTCTAGGCCCAAGCAAGTCTCTTCTTATTATTGGTGTGCTTTAGTAGTAGTTTCATTGCAGCAATTTGACCATGAAGGCCTGATTCACGCAGTCTCCTCTGAACTGTTCATGTTGAGATGGGTCTGGTCCTTGAACTCTGTGAAGCATTTATTTGGGCTGCAATTTCTGAGGCTGGTAACTCTAATGACCTTATCCTCTGCAGCAGAGGTAACTGGGTCTTCCTTTCCTGTGGTGGTCCTCATGAGATCCAGTTTCATCATAGCTGTCATGCCCTGACGTTAGAGAGCCATTTTATTTCTCTATTTGGTTAGGTCAGGGTGTGATTTGAGTGGGCATTCTATGTCTTCTATTTCTTTGTTTTTGGCCGAGTGTGGTTCCCAATCAGAGGCAGCTGTCTATCGTTGTCTCTGATTGGGAATCATACTTAGGCAGCCTTTTCCCACCTAATGTTGTGGATAATTATTTATTTTCTGTGTGTGTTTGTGTGCGCCACGGTTGCGTCTCGTTCGGTTTCTGTTTTCCTGTGTTTTTGTGAAGGTTTCACTACGATTAATAAATGTGGAATTACATGCACTCTGCGCCTTGGCTCATTTATGACAGGGAGTTTGAAGACAATGAACCTGACAATAGTGCTTGATGGTTTTGCGACTGCACTTGAAGAAACTTTTGAAGTTCTTGAAATTTTCCCGATCAGTTGTGTTGTGACAAATTAGGGATGGTATACAGAAGATGGCTCTATGTGGAAAAATACCAAGTCCATATTATGGCAAGAACAGCTGAAATAAGCAAAGAGAAATGACAGTCATCATTACTTTAAGAAGGAAAGAAATTCCACAAATGAGCTTTTAACAAGGCACACTTATTAATTGAAATGCGTTGCAGGTTACAACCTCATGAAGCTGGTTGAGAGAATGCCAAGAGTGTGCAAAGCTTGTCATCAAGGCAAATGGTGGCTACTTTGAAGAATCTCAAATAAAAAACATATTTTGATTTGTTTAAGACTTCTTTGGTATTTCATAGTTTTGATGTCTTCACCATTATTCTACAATGTAGAGAATAGTAAAATAAAGAAAAACCCTTGACTGAGTAGGTGTGTCCAAACTTTAGACTGGTACCGTAAAGCAAATTAATCCAAATCATTTGCACTTATGACTATTGGTTTCAATTGAATTGTCAGCCAACTTGCAAGCAAATACTTTATGAATGTATAGTTACAAATCATCTTGCAAGGTTGCTAGCCAACTAGTCTGCTAACATTAGCCCTACCAGCACAGCATGAGTCTGTCATTTACAATCAACACCTAGCTTACAGCTAGATTAAAGTTTTGGAAATACATAAAGCCATCTGATGTGTAATCTACTTGACACATCTTAAGGATAGGGCTGATTGCTGCCCCCTTTGGGGTGATTGGGTGCCCATAGTAAACAGAAAAAAAATCTGTCAAAAATGGCTAATATATGCATATAAAAATTATTATTGAATAGAAAACACTCTAAAGCTTCTAAAACCGTTTAAATTATGTCTCTATGTAAAGCAGAACTCTCAGGGCACTCATTCTCCCAAACTCTCTCTTGTCATCATAAAAGTTGGCCCAACTTTGACGTCATCGCCCCCACCCTTCCCAAGCACTTACAGTCCTGGGAACAGTTCCTATCTCTTCAGCGCGATGTCTGCTTTCAATGGGGCTTCTCATTGCGAGAATCGCGCGCTCACGAGGGTTTTGGCGGCCGAAACCTTGCGGTCACGCGAGAAAACAGGCTACTCTCACACACGCTCTGTCTTTGTTCCAAGATTGATTAAACGACTCGTGTGTTTCTCTTCGTCCTGAGAATTGCTGTGAAGCTAGATAACATGCTAATGCTGTGTTCTGAACATAGTTTTACAAGTTTAGTCGACATATAATATGTAATTTCGACGTTTTGGTGCGCACCCACTTGACTTTTGGCTGCATTTCAACCGAAATGTGTCGTGTTTGATCACCGAAAGACACAGACTTCCAAACTAAAGCTGTTTTTGGTAAGTATAAACCCTTCCAGGTCTACTGATGGAAGAACAGCAAAGGTAAGGGAAGATTTATGTGTTTATTATGGGTTTCTGTGGACTCCAGTAGAGGAGCCAAAATGCTAATTCCTGAGCGCGGACTCATATTATAGCCTAGTGAACGAAATCTGTAACGTTAAAAATAAAAGTAACACAGCGATTGCATTTAGAAGAAGTGTATCTTTCTATACATATGTAGAACATGCATATTTAGTCTAAGTTTATGTTGTGTATTCCATGTTAGCTGACGGCATATGGCGGAGCTATCGTCATTTCTCCGGACATTTGAGTAGCATTTTTTTGAACATGCCGTCATTGTAAACAGATTTATGGATATATATAGCATATTATTGAAAAAAAAAATGTACTGTGTAACATGTTATATTACTGTCATCTGATGAAGATTTCAAAAGGTTAGTGCAATTATTTTACTTTTAATCCTGCGTTTGGTGATTTTGCATATTTTGTGGAATTTGGCTATGGAAATTAGCTTGGTCTTCGGTGTGTCTTCGGTGGTGGTTTGACATAAATATGTGCTATGTTTTCGCTGTAAAACATTTTAGAAATCTGACTTGCTGTCTAGATAAACAAGTTGTTTATCTTTCATTTGAGCTATTGGACTTGTTAATGTGTGGAGGTTAAATATTTTTAAGAATATTTTTTGCGTTCCATGCGCCACATTCCAGCTGACGGTGGGAGGGCTGGTTCCCAATTGGGACTCAACATGCTTAACAGGAAAGTTACTTTCCTTACAGATCACAGTCAGCTAATTTCCACTCCATTCATATGCATATGTTTTTATTTAACCTGCCCTTCCCTTATCTACACTGAAATAATATCATTTCAGTAATCTTCTATTATCATTCATTTTTTTCCAGCTCGCATTGCTCATTAGTACACCCTTATGCTTGAATATACTGTATAGGTATCTATTTTAGGTCCTGGGATACAACAATGAATAATGTGGAAAAAATACATACCATCAAAGGATATCTTACAACATACAATGAACAACTTGTGAAACAACTGTGAAAACCAACCTGGCAATATTTAAGATTTTAATACATTACCGTTGATATTTTTTGGTACAGTTGTGTCATTAATTTATTTTCACAGATTCTTTTGTAACCTCACATGGCAATCATAGACAAAAATACTGAATTCTGGTGTGTGGAAAATAGAGTAGGTGGTTACTGAGTGGGTGGGATGTTCTGCCTGTCACTTGTTCTCAATAGGCAGCCAGTCTTAGAAGGGGGTCTTGAAGAGGGAGACCAGGCACTGCTGCTCTCTTTGTTCTGAGTGTTTGCAGTGCTAATGTTTTTAGTTCATCTGTGTATCTCACATAATTATGTACCCAGTATGTTAGAGCAAGAAAACGTTCTTAGCAGATAATGACAATAACAGTAGCTGTAGATGATGTAATGAAAAGTTGGAGGGTGGTTGGTAATGGAGGACATCAGGTGGATCCATGTCTGGATGTTGGGAAGAACCCCTAGGTCCTGGAGAACAGGAGCAGAGTTATAAATGTTATTTGGGATCAGTGTCCCATCCACAGGATGATTGAGCTAATATAGGCTAATGCGATTAGCATAAGGTTATAAGAAACAACAAAATTCCCCAGGACATAGACATATCTGATGTTGCCAGAAAGCATAAATTCTTGTTTATCTGACTGCACTGTCCAACTTACAGTAGCTTTTACAGTGAAAGAATACCATGCTATTGTTTGAGGAGAGTGCACAGTTTTGAACATGAAAAGTTATTAATAAACAAATTAGGAACATTTGGGCAGTCTTGATACAACATTTTGAACAGATATACAATGGTTCATTGGATCAGTCTAAAACTTGGCACATACAGTGGCCAAAATCTGAATTGCACATTGGCTGGAATAATACATTATGGCCTTTCTCCTGCATTCCAAAGATGATGGTACAAAAAAATTGAAAATAACGGTTGGTTTTTCTTTATCTTTTACCAGATCTACTGTGTTATATCCTCCGACATTCCTTTCACATTCCCACAAACTTTAAAGTGTGTCCTTTCAAATGGTACCAAGAATATGTGTCACGACTTCTGCCGAAGTCATTGCCTCTCCTTGTTCGGGCGGTGCTCGGCGTTCGACGTCACCGGTCTTCTAGCCATCATCGATCCATTTTTCATTTTCCATTAGTTTTGTCTTGTCTTCCCACACACCTGTTTTCAATCCCATTCATTACCTGTTGTGTATTTAACCCTCTGTGACCCCAGCTAGGAGCGAAAGAGCAGCGAGGTTTCCCAGGTCTCGCCTTCCTTTCATCCTTCTTTCAAACCAAGTAATTCCCCCTGATGTCGTAGCACTGGTGGGTAGGAGCGTTGGGACAAGAACCGAAAGGTTGCTGGATCAAATCCCAGAGCCGATGGACGTAATTTTCTGTTACAACTTGTGGACTTGTTTACGTGCTGCTGTGAGTTTTGTTGCTAGCGTTACTTTGCTAACTGCCAACTTTACGGTTTTTACTTTTTAATTACTGTTTTATATTTTAATTTTTTTCCCTCGCTCAACTTTTTTCATTCAACTCTTTCACCCCAGACATGTACTGTCATCCGGTGTCGCTCATTCAGCCGGTAGAAACTTTGAACCGGTTCTCCCCATTAAGCAACGAGTCAGAGTCAGAAGCCGAGCCTTCTCTGGTCTCTTCTCCACCCGTTACGGGGTCTCCCACCATTAGCTCTGACAAATTGAAAACCCTAGTCATTGGCGACTCGATTACCCACAGTATAAAACTTAAAAAGAATCATCCAGCGATCATACACTGTTTACCGGGGGCAGGGCTACAGATGTTATGGCTAATGTGAACATGGTGCTGGCTAAGTCTAAAACTAAGTCTAAACTTATCTACAAATTATATATTTTGGGAGGGGCAGAAAACCGTTTTCAACCAGCGATTGAGTTGTGAGACTGCTGTAGAGCTCATCACTCCCCCTAACTGGGAGGGGGCCAGAGACAAATCCTCAATGCCGACACATCTTTCTAGCTGATTTACACACTGATGGCTATGTTGAGCTTGGTGACCTCTGACTGTTTCAACCTAACATCGTTGGTGCCGACGTGGATAACAATATCCCTATACGCTCTACACTCGCCAGTTTTAGCCTTAGCCAGACCATGTTCAGATTAGCCTTAACGTCGGTAGTCCAGCCCCCTGGTAAACAGTGTATGATCGCTGGATGATTCATTTGAAGTCTAATACTGCGGGAAATGGAGTTGCCAATGACTAGGGTTTTCAGTTTGTCAGAGCTAATGGTGGGAGGCTTCGGTGTCTCAGACCTCGTAACGGGAGGAGGAGAGACCAGAGAAGGCTCGGCCTCTGACTCCAACCCGTTGCTTAGTGGGGAGAACTGGTTGAAAGTTTCTGTCAGCTGAATGAGCGACACCGGTTGAGCATTCCTACAGCATTTCCTTCCAGAAGCCATGAGAAAATTGTCCGGCTGCAGGGACTGTGTGAGAGGATTTATACTACTGTCTGTACTTATTGGTGGCACAGACACTGTTTCATCCTTTCCTACACTTAAATTACCCTTGCCTAACACTGAAGCTGGGCTTGCAGCAGTTATCCTCGCCATAAGGCGATCGTTCTCCTGTATATTATGATTACAGCGACTGCATTTGGAAGGCATAATGTTAATGTTATTACTTAGCTTCGGCTAGTGGAGGTCCCGACGAACCACATTCAGATAGCATCTGGGGTGAAAAAGTTTAGGGAAAAAATTTAAATATAAACGGTAACTAAAAGGTAAAAAACGTAAAGTTGGCAGGTAGCAAAGTAAGGTTAGCAACAAACCGCACAGCAGAACGTAAACAGGTCTATGGCCAGTCTGTATATCTGGAGTAGTTCTCCTGCCTTATCCGGTTTCCTGTGTGAATTTAAGTACGCTCCCCCTAATTCTCTCTCTCTCTCTCAAGTCCTGACCATAGAAAGCCTTTATTTTCTATGGTAGAGTAGGTCAGGGCGTGACTAGGGGTTAGTCTAGTTTATTATTTCTATGTGGGGTTCTAGGTTTGATTTTCTATGTTGGTGTTTGTGTATGAGTCCCAATTAGATGGAGCTGGTAATCGTTGTCTCTAACTGGGGATCATATTTAAGTAGCTGTGTTTCTCTCTTGTGTTTATGGGATATTGTTTTGAGTTATTGCACGTTGCATCTCTGTAGTCAAGGTTCGTTGTTAGTTTATTGTTTATTTTGTTTTTTGTTTTTGCTAAGTTACACTTTATTCATTAAAATTATGTGGAACTCAACATATGCTGCGCCTTAGCCCGATATTCATTTCAACGAAAGTGACACTCTGTCTCTCTATCTCTCTCTCTTCTCTCTGAGGACCTGAGCCTTAGGACCATGCCTGATGACTCCTTGCTGTCCCCAGTCCACCTGGTCGTGCTGCTGCTCCAGTTTCAACTGTTCTGCCTGCGGCTATGGAACCCTGACCTGTTCACCGGACATGCTACCTTGTCTTGGACCTGATGTTTTCGACTTTCTCTCTCTCTACTGCACCTGCTGTCTCTAACTCTGAATGATAGGCTATGAAAAGCCAACTGACATTTTCTCCTGAGTTGCTGACCTGTTGCACCCTCGACAACCACTGTGATTATTATTATTTGACCCTGATGGTCATCTATGAACATTTGAACATCTTGGCCATGTATTGTTATAATCTCCACCCGGCACAGCCAGAAGAGGACCGGTCACCCCTCAGAGCCTGGTTCCTCTCTAGGTTTCTTCCAAAGTTCCGGCCTTTCTAGGGAGTTTTTCCTAGCCACCGTGCTTCTACATCTGCATTGCTGGCTGTTTGGGGTTTAAGGATGGGGTTCTGTGAAGCACTTTGTGACATCGGCTAATGTAAAAAGGGCTTTATAACTAAAATGGATTGATTGATTGAGCTGACAAGGTAAAACTCAGTTGTTCTGCCCCTGAGCATGGCAGTTAACCCACTGTTTCCCGGGCGCCAATGATGTCGATTAAGGCAGCCCCCGTATCTCTCTGATTCAGAGCGGATGGGTTAAATGTGGAAGACACATGACATTAATTGAAATCATAATAATTTCAGATATAATATAGAATGTGATTGATTAACAAAAGATTATTTCACTTGCCCAGCTGTCCACCTCCTTGACAATTCCCTGTTAGAAGAAACGTAGGTTGATTTTGGCAATCATGCACTTTACTCCGAAATGGCCAGTGCATCTCAGTCAGCATGGTCTTCTTCTCCTCCTTAGTAAAAGTCACCTTCCTGTGTGGCTGGCCATCCTTTCCCGGTAAGTACAAATGATTGCCTAAGAAGTTGGAAGAGAAAAGTTTTTGAAATACTCAAGTCTAAGTACATTTGCACTGCTGTCTTTCTCCATCTCTCTCAGGCTGTCTTCCACTCTCTTCCCACCTCTCTCTCATCTTTCTTTCTCACTTTTCTTCCCCTCCCCCCTCTCTCTGTGTCTGTCTAGCGAAGACACCTAGTTAAGGGCATTTGGAATGACCATAATTGCTTACACCTATTGTGCTGCCATCCTGTTAGAAGGTAACAGATTATTTTATTACAATGGTTAAATTGGATTTTCATTGTGTTCAGTGGTGTTATTTCCCCCCTAGTGGCGCTTTCTGGTACTTAGAAAGACGACGCAAACAGGAAGTACAGAATTTGTTTTGCACGCATAGAAGCAGCTACAAACAACGCTACGGTGCAGGTCTTTCAATGTAATTATTTCTTGTCACGCTTCAGCCTTGGAAACATATTTGTAAGTTTGATTCAAGCATTTAGCTAATGATGATAATCTTGTTATTGATAGAGTTGCTTACATATCAATGTTGGTTGCATTTACTCACAAATTGCAATGCCTTTAATGTATGTCGTTAGCTGTATTACTTTGCTCATGCGTCATGCAAACGAATTGTAAAATATACAATACTGTAGTTTTGTTACTGTTTCTAGTGTAATATGCTTTGTTATTCTACATAGATGGTTATACATTATTAGAGTAATGAAAGGAGCCAATTACCATATGAGTAACAATTAGCTATATGGTTTGGCATCATGCCAGAGGCATGGTACCTTAGCGCGTGCTTTGTATTTATGCAACTTCAAATGTATAATGTACAGCTACAGAATGTCGGTGTGAATTGAATACTAAAGTATATTCTTTTCTGTATTTTGCAGTTTCACAACATAAACGTTTTCAATATATTCATTCAAGAAAAGTCACACCTTGGGAGTTTTATTGAAGACTTAGTTGTTAGCTATCTGTCTAGTTTTGCATGGGAACGCAACTCAAGGGCAGAATAGTGAAAAAACATCATCACATCAGGCTCAAGCTCAAGAATAACCACACAACGGTGGTTTTGTTTCTACGTTCATCAGCAAACAAAGCCTCTCTTCCTAGGGAAGACCAGCAGTCTACGATGCAACAACCAGAGCCAAGTGTTCAACAGAGAGAGATGGAAGAGCCTCTTCAGCACATTGGGACCAAGTCTCAATCTACAAGATCAAGGTCATCAAAACAGTCAAGCAGATCCTCAACGGCGAGTTCTGCAGCCGTCAAAGCATGCGCCAAGGCAGACGCAGCGCGTGCACAAGTCCCCTATGTTGAGAAGGAAGCTTCTGTGATGAAGCAAAAAAGCTGACCTCGAGGCAACTTTATATGTTCTCCAAGTTGAGAGAGCAGCTGCTGCTGCGTTGGCTGAAGCTGCAGCCTTTGAAGAAGCTGTAGGATCAGAACGCAGAGAGCTTCGCAAAGAACTAGACACAGGGACACAGCCCTTAAGTCCAGTCCAACGTACATGTGAGTATGTGCAACAACATGCTAGGCCCTACTTTGCTGAACTTCCATTTGAAGTGGAGAAACAAGAGCTTAGTGTTGACCCAGCTACATGCCATAATCCAGAAAGTAGCAAACAACAGAACATGAGCAGAGACTCTCCGTTCAAAAGAAATGAACAGCAGCATGGTGGAAATGGAAAGCAAGCCCACTTCCAGTCACACACACACAACTTCCCTGAGTCACAAGTGGCACCAGACCTCACCAAGTACCTCCTACGACGTGAGATGGTGAGTTCCGGACTCCTGAAGTTTGATGATCGCCCTGAAAATTATTGGGCATGGAAAGCATCCTTTCTCAATGCGATCAGAGACTTGAATTTATCAGCCAGGGAAGAGTTAGATCTAATTACCAAGTGGCTAGGGGCAGAGTCGTCTGAGCAAGCAAACAGAATTAGATCTGTCCATATTTTCAACGCAACAGCAGGGCTTAACATGGTCTGGCAACGACTAGAAGAGTGCTATGGTACACCCGAAGTGATCGAGAATGCACTGTTGAAGAAAATTGATGATTTTCCAAAACTGGCTAACAAAGACAATCACAAACTAAGAGAACTAGGTGACATTCTTCTCGAACTGGAGTGTGCTAAAGTAGAAGGGTACCTTCCAGGCCTCGCTTATCTGGACACATCTCGGGGGGTAAACCCTATTGTAGAGAAACTTCCATTCAGTTTACAAGAAATGGATAGCACAGGGATCCAAGTATAAGGAGGACTATCGGGTAGCATTCCCACCATTCTCGTTCTTCTCGAGATTCATCAGGAACCAGGCGAAAATTAGAAATGACCCCAGCTTCACCCTCTACACCTCAACTAACCAGGTGTCCATGAAAAGTGAGAAACCTGCCAGGTACAGCAGCAAGACACCTGTGACTGTATACAAGACAGATGTGTCATCTGAGGCCTCAGACCACCAAACCAAACCCAGTAAGACAAAGGTTGAAAACCCTGACCGTCACTGCCCAATACATAACAAGCCTCATCCTCTTAAAAAGTGTTGTGGGTTTAGATACAAAACTCTAGATGAGCGCAAATCATATCTCAAAGACAATGGCATTTGTTTCCGATGTTGTGGGTCAACTCAGCACAGAGCTAAAGACTGTAAGGTTTCAATCAAGTGCTCTGAGTGCGATAGCGACAGGCATCTTGCTGCTCTGCATCCAGGCCCAGCCCTTGCAAATACAGACACCGCTACAGCAGAGACAGAGCATGGCGGGGAGCAAGGTGACGATGCTCTTCTATCTGTCACCTCAAAGTGTACAGAGATCTGTGGTGAGGCAGTCAATCCAAGATCATGTTCAAAAATATGCCTAGTCAAAGCTTATCCAGCTGGGAAAAGAGAGAAAGCTGTCAAAATGTATGTAGTGCTTGATGAACAGAGTAACAAATCTCTGGCCAAGACAGAGTTTTTCAGTCTCTTCAACATCAATGACAACTCTGCTCCATACACCATGAAGACGTGTTCTGGGGTAACTAGCATACGAACATACGAACTTGGGAGCACAGAGTAGATTCTCCATATGATGTTGAGAAATAGTGCATTGTGGGTAGTTTAATCAAAGATATTCGGAAATAAGTTAATACATATGTAATTACCCAAAAACACAACTATGTTTGTAGTTATAGTTAACCAGATCATTACTTCAACTAAGTTACTAAGTTTGTGTTGTTATTTTGGTGAGTAAAAACGCATGCTTCCTAACCTTTAAGGTAATGGTTAAAAAAGAAAACGTAAAACAAGTGCCTAGCACTGGGATTGGACCCGCGATCCTCAGAGCCACAGCCATAGCAAGCCACGAGTTTACTAGATTGTAATAGGCGCTCGCAATGCCCCTAGTGGACGGTATTGAAGGCATCTCTTGTCATCCTGGAAACCTGGACAAACATCTAATTCTGCAGTGGATCTGATGTGACCTGGCTGGTATTTGTGCGTGTTTGTGTGTGTGTGGTATTCAAAGTGGGACTCTAATAAAGCTAGCCGCTGCCATGGCAACCAAGGTGGAGGCTAACTCATTCTCCGTGTCTGGGGGTCTAACATTGCTCGGCCATGACACAGACACACAGTCCTTAGGTGTGACGAATGGCTCCGATGGACATGGCCGCGTGGAGTCGACCCCTCAGTCCCAGAGGGGCCAGACAAAGCCCTGTGATACACACACACACACACACACACACACACACACACACTCATACACACATATATACATTCACACACACACACAGACTGTAAAAAAGTCTGTGGCTCCCAAGGAAATTTATGGGGAAACTCACTGACTGTTCCCCTATTGAAGAAAGGAGACAGTCTCACTTACACTGTATCACTATGAGGACACCCTACTGGGGACAGAATGGTGACACTGTGACAGAAACACAGGACCATTCTCTTTTTGATAGGTTTATTGCATTTATAATCTCTGAGTACACAATACTTTGGAGGAAAGACACACACACATGCTCCTACTCACACAAATGACCCCCAACATTTGTTCCTAGAACCCCCTCACTCTTGTCAATCATAGCAGTGGAAAAGGGCACTGGCTTCTTAGCAGCCACTCACCATGATCTGTAAACAATATTACCCATGATTCTCCAGAGGTGTGGGGGAGGGATGGTGACGGCCATGCTCTACCTGACATTTAAGAAAGGCAGTTTCCATAAACACACACGCACACTTTGTTTTTCATAACCACAGAGATGATGACAAACAATAGAGAATCGTTATTATTATCAAGAACACTGACAGATTCTTTGTGATTCAGAGGAAATGTAATGATATCAGTGTCAATGTGTATAGAAAGCAATGAAGTTAAACCTGGAATCAATAGGAAATGATTCAGAAAGTGTTAGTGAGGTAAATGTGAGACAACACCAAACCTATTGGTCTTGGGATCTCTTGAGATAAATGAGATTATAAATATGAATATTTAGGGAAAAATAATGATTTTCTAGCGATCCCTTGAGTCCAGCTTAGTAGAGAGTGACTGGCAACACACACACACACACACACACACACACACACACACACACACACACAGAGAGGGAGAACAATGCAAACCAGCCAAGAACGACAGTCTATTCATTGACATGAGCAGACTGTAGAGGACTCCTGCTAGTCTAATATACCCCCTCCTCATACTCCCCCATCCTTCTTTTACTCTCTTTCTCTCCCTACTTCAGTACCTCCCTTTCCCTCCCTCACTCACTCATTTTCTTTCTCTTTTCCTCTCCACTCCTTCCCTCACTCACTTATTTTCTCCCTAGCCCTATGACCTCTCCCTAACTCCCTCCCTCTCTCTACCCTGTATTAGGATTCTACTCCTTGCTCAGCCCAGTCTTTGTGAGTGGGTTAGCCAAGCGTGTCACAGTGAGAACCAGTGAATGGTAATGAACTGTGTGTGTGTGTGTGTGTGTGTGGTGGTGAGGGTGTGTGTCTCAGAGAAGGAGGGAGTATTCAGTGAGTATGAGGGCAGAGCCAGCAGAGAGAGGGTGAAGAGCGGATAGAGGAACGAGAGCGGAGAGAGGGAGGAGAGCAGACAAGGCAGTCGAGGGGGAACAAGGCAGTCGGCTGATTCACCACCCCTCCATCCATCCCTTCTTTCTCCTCTTCTGCTTCAGTGGCGGGATAGTGGAGGTGTGTGTGGGAAAGGAAACCCTCCCTCCACACACAAACAGACCACTGCTCCTAATCCCTTCCACCTGCTTCCATCCCTCTCCCTTCTCCCATTGTCATTACTACCTCCAGCTCTGTCTCATTCCTTCTCACCCCATCCCATCTATCTCTCTATCGCTCTTTCTTTCTCTCCAGCCCCCACGCCCTTCTAACCCACACGCTCTGTGTCACCACCGTGGTGAAGAAAATGATCGCCGAACAAGCTGGAAAAGGTAGAGGAGAGGACAGAGAGAGGAGAAGGAGAGGAAGAGTGAACTCTGTCCATTCAAAACAATCCAGACTTTCCCGTTTCCCTGATGGATTATCACCGGCCCCGCGGACAGAAGGAGGAGTGGAGGAGAAAAGAAAAAGACCAATAGAGGAAGAGAGCATACAAGAATTGAGCTCTGGACAGCCAGTTCGCCTAAAGGGTATGGTTAAAAAAAACTTCAATCATTTTCCTAACAACTTCAGCTCCTTTATGTCCCTTTGGTGTTTTTCATTTCAGTTTAATTTCTCTCCCTCTCTTTCCTGCTCTCTTTTCCCTCCTTCCCTCTCTCCCACCCCAGTCTTGTCTGCAGGCTGTGCTTGGGACTCTGGCTAATTGTGGAGTATTCTCAGGACTCCAGCAGAGGAGAGAGAGATGCTTTCTCTTTCTTTTCATTCTAATTAATTGCCCTCTATGCAAACACTCAAAGAGCCTTTCTCTTTGAGGGCGATAATTTCATATTCTGTTCATATCAGTATTTTCCATTTGTTTGTTCCACACATACTGTACCTGTAGGCTGCCACTCAAAACGAAAAAGAAAAAAACATACAAAAACTCTCTGACATCCCTAGGGGGTTTGGGAGTGGGTGTACAGAGAAATGAGAGAATGAACGTGAGAGTGAGAGATAAAACATAATAGTGTGGAGTCTACTAGAAATAAGTATTTCCCAGAGTGGTGTGAGGGAAGAAAGAAAGGAAAATACTATTTTCACCTCAGGTCTAACCAGTGCTGTGGATAGACAGAGTAAGACATCGGTCCCTGCTCATCGGTCCCTGCTCATCGGTCCCTGCTCATCGGTCCCTGCTCATCGGTCCCTGCTCATCGGTCCCTGCTCATACAACACCGAGACTGAGAAGAATGCACAAGACTGAGGAGAGAACGGACGGACAAACACACAGACAAGTCAGCCTCTCCGACCCCAATCGCATTCTGGTCCATCTCTGTTAGGGTACAGCGCCCTACACACACATACACTTACTCTCACACACACACTCACTCATACACAAACGTATGCACACACTCATACACAGACACAAAAGAACCTTGGCTTTGTCTGGGACCCTTTTCTTTTCAGAATTATTTATTTTCCCTCTCTCTGCCCCCATCTCTCCATATAGACTCTGAGAACACCATATCTCCACTACACAGACCTCTACACTTCCTGATTCTTACATTGATTTGGTCTTTCAGTTCCTCCCTTCTACACATCTCTACTTCTCTTCCTCTCCCTTTACCTCTTTTTCTCACCGTTCTTCTTTCTCTCCTTTTCTCTCTCTGTCTCTCTGTCTCTCTCACACTCCTTTGCTTTCCTGCCCCCCTCGGCACACCTCACTCCCTCTCTCTTCTCCTACCGCTCCCTCACTTGCCCGGTCTCATTGTCTTCACAAACAGCAGTGTTAGTGTGTGTGTGTACGGGGGAACCAATCCATTCTGCAGTGGAGCCACGGAGCACAGGGGAGCCTGAGGTGAGTACGCACCGATCCTTACCCATATCATATACTCCTCTGTGTTTGGTGTCACCTGAGGGCAGTGTGTGTGTTTTGTGTGTGTTTTTGTGTGTCTGCGTGTTTTGTGTGTCTGCGTGTTTTGTGTTTCTGTGTGGGTTTCTTCTGTTTCTGTGTATATTATCATTAATGGTGTGTCAAAGGCGATAATTGTGGCACTTCACTTTAGTCCCCATGGAATGTTATGTGGAATACGAGGTATGACTGTGGTTGACGTGTGTGTGTGTGTGTGTGTGTGTCACCACAAGGTGAGTCTTACTAGGACTATACTCGCTCTGCTTATGAATTACTGACCATGGCTTTAGTTTCACTCCCTATTAATTCACAATAAGCATGTACACACACACACACACACGCGCACACATGCACACACCACATTCCATGGCAGATTTAAGTATTTCCCAGGGGTGAACAAGAATAGACCTAATTCTAAATCAGGACTGAGCAGAGAGCTGGTGCTCAAACTCAGCCAGGTCACCCGTGATACAAGTAACTATTCACTGTCCATCCATGCCTGAAGACATTGGGAGATGAGGTTGAAACCGGCCACTAGGGGCAACACTGAGCGCTGTCACCTTCAATAGGTTTGGGTTTTGCTGAGGCGTTGTGGACGGGGATGATGGATGGGCGTAAGCATCTGCATCTGGTACCAAAGGTTGCAAGTTTGAATACAGCGATAGAAAGTTGTTTTGAGATTTTTGTTTTAAGCCTATCCTAAACCTTAACCCTTACCATAACCATTCAGAGTTAATGCCTATCCTAAACCTTAACCCTTACCATAACCATTCAGAGTTAATGCCTTACCTTAAAATTGTGAAGTTAATGCCTATCCTAAACCTTAACCCTTACCCTAACCATTCAGAGTTAATGCCTCACTTTAAACTTTACCTTTAATACTTTGAAATTTGACGTTTGCAACAACTTCGAAATGTAATGTTTGAGAAACATGGATGAACGTCTAATTCTGACATGAGACTGTGAGAGCTAGTTTCCCAAACTACTCTCATAGCAGTTGTAGCCCTGGAACACACACACACAGAGAGACACACAGACACACACATACGCATGAACACAAACAAACCCACACAAACGCACACGTGACACACAGACACACACATTTCAGCTTAGCTGCTGCACAATTTCATATTTGATTGTTTATTTTGTTCTTTGTTCATTCTGATAGAACGTGTTTCAACAAATTTCAAGTTCCTGATTCAAATTTCCTGGTGTTTTCAGGAGCTTATTAAGAGTCTGCTACTATAGTCCAGCTAAAATCCCAATGAGATCTGAGATGAGGATTAGAACAGGGATTTCACTGTCTGAGTCAACCACAGATGTAGTTGTAAAGTCATTGTGAGCTGGCAGATTTGACATCACACAAATCATGTAGTGTGTGTGTGTGGGGGGGGGTAAAGGTATAGGAAGAGGGGGAGAGATTAGGAGAAGCAGTGAAAGCCAGATCCAGTTACAACTTAATGGGATAACGGCAAAGAAATGATAGTGTAGTGAAAAAGGAGTGAGGAAAAGGAAGAACAGGAGGAATGAGAGTGAAGTGGTAAAACAGGAAGAGGATGAAAGAGAAAATATCTAGTGAAGAGAGAAAAAAGGATAAGAACAGAGGAGGAGGGAGAGTGAAGCCTCAACTGTAAAGGCCAGTGAGTGTTCTTCAAAGTGTGTGTGAGTGAAGTCAAACCAAAACTCATTCATTCACACGCCTTCCCCTTCGCTCTCTCTTTTACTGCAGCCAAGGAGCAAGCAGAGAGGGAGAGAAAGAGGGACATAGGAAAATCCATTCGTTCACACGCTCTCTCTCTCTCTAGCACTGAATCAGGTAGAGGGAGGGAGGAAAAGGGGAGGTGGAGAGAGAGGGAGACTTGTAGGAAGAAAGTAAGGGATAGAGGAAGAGAGGAAAAACATCTCTGGCATTGCATAGCTCTACCCACCATCTGATCAGTAATACTTTTGCATCATCTTATACACACAGACACTCTTACATCCACATGCACACACACAGTAATAATTTCAGTTCTGCCAATTCTGAGTCAATAAAACATGAATCAGTTGATCGTCTTCCCTCCTCCTCCTCATTCTCCTCCTCCTCCTCCCTTCCTCTATCTATACCTAGGTGAGAGAATGTGTGATATGCAGCAACGGCAGGGTTGAGACTGATAAAGCTGGATTAGCAAGATGAAATACACACACACACACACACACACACACACACACACACACACACACACACACACACACACACAGGACGCCTTCTGTGATCCCACAGAACAAGGAGTTGTTTTGTAGTTTGGGAGAAAATCTTATTTTTAGAGCTCCTAGAGTTTCAGGATAGAGTCGAGGGGAAAGAGGAGGGATAGAGAAAGGGAAACAGGGAGTAGAGGGGAGAGAGTAGTGGTAGAGAGAGGGATAGAGAGTGAAGTGGCCAGGGACGGATTTACGAACGGGCACGTGGGGCCCTTGACCTCTACCTCCTAACCCAAGCTGGTTAGACTGTTTTCATGTTATCCCGAGCGTTGGTGACTGTAACTGTGCTGCTGGCAACAATTCAATTATGCTTTTTTGCCAACGTTTATTGACACCAGCCATATTCAACGGATGTTGAGCGTTCATAAATTCATCAGTTATTCTGCGCTCTCACACACTAAGTTAAGAGTCTTTTGTTAAGACATGTAGCTAGCTAGCTAGCTGGGTAAAAAATGATCCATTATCCCTACTCATGATGTTACTACCCAGCATGAATCTGCAGGTAGCTAACCAACCAGGTTGAATGTTAGCTAGCTAACATTAGGCTATAACTAGTCAAGCCGTCAGAGATACGAATAAAGAACTAGGATCCTAATTTAACAATTTTATCCATATTTACCAATTGAATGCTGTCTGTGTTATTAAGGCACATGAAAGTTATTATGTTCCAGAAGGCATTTAGATTTTTTTTTTAAATGCCTAATGCCTCCTGTGAAGTAGTGACGTGCGACAAACGCCTAGCTTCTTGAAACGGTTTATAAATGCCACTGGTGGCGTTGGGACACCTGTCACCTGTTTAATATGGAAGTAGTGAATGTGTTTGTGTGTGCATTGAGACTTCATTGCAATTGGAGCATAGAGAGTTTCAGCACCTAGATATTCATATGCTGCAGAATGGCCTTCACACACACACACACACACACACACACACACACACACACACACACACACACACACACACACCCGTTGGGATGAAAATTGAGGTAGCTTCCAGTTCCTCTGCATGTGCAACAAGATTAATGAGCTGTCATCAGCTAATCAGGTCAGCTGGTGGGAGGGCTACGGAATACCAAAAAGCAGCGTGAGCCAGTGTAGGTCAATGCTGTGTGTGTGTGTGCGTGTGCGTGCGTGCATCCATGCCTGTTTGTGTGTGTGTGTGTTCGCGTCTGTACGTGTGTGCATTCATGTGTGTATGAAAGTAGGTGTGTGATTGTGTGGAAAGGGTTGCTGTGAGAGATTGAGAGGGAGGATGCCCTGATTAGCAGTGAGCTTTTTAAAGTTCTCTCCTCCTCCTCAAGCGTGTTCCCTCCCTCCCTCACTCCTTCAACAAGCTCTCACAGTCTCATTGCAGAATTAGACATTCATCCACGTTCTGCAAACATCACATTTTGAAGTGTTTTTGTTGCTCCAAACGTCACATTTCGAAATGGTCAAGTTAAGGCACACATTACGAATAGTTAAGGTAAGGGTTAATGTTCAGGATAGGGTTAACCCCCCCCACCACCACCAGGGATTAAATAGACAACCTTCTCATCCAGAGTCATGGGATTCCGTCCATCCACCAACCCCGTTCACAATGTCCTAGCAAAACGCAAGCCTACTTGATGGTAATAGTGCTCACTGTTGCCCCTAGTGGCTGGTTTTGAAGGCATTTACCGACGTCCTCAGGACATGGATAGTCCAATTTCAACATCAATCTTGAACAACCTGGCTGCCCTCATTAGCTGGCTATTTCATCATCCCTCTCTACCTCTCTGTCTTTCTCAAAATTTCTCCATCCTTCTCTCCAAAGTCCTCATTTGGGGTACAGAGCAGGTGTGTGTGTGTGTAAGGGGTCGGGGCTACACGTCGACATCCTTTGATCACTAATCCTTTCTCTAGCCAGTCTTTTTATCCCTCTTTCTTCTGGTTCTGTCCATCTCCTGTCCTCTCTTCTCTCGTTCTGCGTGGCCCATTGCCACGTCTACATTGTGAGCAGCTTACAGAGAGCTATCTGGGGCAGGCTGCCCTCTCTCCTTCTCTCCCTCCCTCGGTCTAGCTCTGCTGCTCTCTTATTCTCTCTTTTCGTGCCTGCTTAAAGAGATCTATGCTGAGCTGACATCAATTCCTCATTCAATAGTCATTTTATTTTCCCCGACTCCTCTCCCCTCCTCCCTCTCTCCCCTCGCTTTCTGAGATCACTGTGACCTTTATCTCTTTCTTTCTCTCTCTTCCCAGACGGAGGTAATCCCTCCAGCCCATACTTAGCTCTGACACTCATTCTCTCTCTTTCTGCTCTTTTTACACATTCTTCTCTTTCCTTCTTGCCCTTTCCTCTGCGGCTGGTGTCTGTGAGTTGAGCTGGGTGACGGACAAAAGGTTGGGTTGACTCATAGTGCCCCAGTCATTACTGGTATCAGCCTATATTCAGCATGTTATTGAGTAGCCTATCAGCTATCAATTGTAAGGGACAGGATCAAGGTGAAACAGAGCTTACAGCTGCAGTAGGGCCACTTGTAATACTCTTTGATAGTGTGTGCTTAATCCTCTGTAATTGAGGGTAGAACAGCTCTTGTTCTCTGTGTTTCTATCCTCTACTCATAGGAAGGAAGAGTTGAGCCAGTCTATGGTGTATATAGGGGACAGTAAATGGACTCCGAGTGCAGGAAGGAGGTGTGTGTGTGCGTGCATGTGTGTCCAGTAGAGAGAGAAAGCCCCTGTGTGGTTGTGTGAATGGGGTCTTTGTTAGCAGAGCTGAGAGACAGTGAGCCGTGAGAGAGACTCGGACACACAGTATTACCTGACAACCCCCCTCTCTCCCCTATCACCCAAGCAACCCTGTGACCCCAATCTACACATACACTCTCACACAAACATACATTTACACACACACACCTGAAATACCTAATCCTGTGCTATAACACACATACCGCCTCTCTACGTTGCTCCCTCTTTGGCTATTCCTCTCTTTCCCTCTACATCCCCCTCTCTTTTTATTCTGTCTTTGTGTTTGAACAACTGAAACTGTTTTCCTGTTCCTGGCCCTCTGCTTTATCTGACCAGGTGGAGGGGAAGAGGGGGCTGTTGGCTTACCTGGGGCTAATACACAGGGAGCACTGTGTGTGAGAAGAGAGGGGGCGGGAGAAGAGGGAAAGAGAGAGAGCAAAAACAGGTGCATACAGAAGGAAGGGGTTTAGGACAGTAGATATCAGAAACGGCAACTCTTATGTTTTCCTGAGTAGTCTTAACAAAAGGAACAGGTTTTTACAGGAATGGAAATGCAAACTCTCAGACAGTCACAAGACTTCCTTCATCATTTCCTGTGGAAAGACATGGAGAAGAGGGTGAATACAGTATGAGATACGGAGTGGTAGAGGAGAAGGCGGAGAGGTAGAGTATCTGGTGTGGTCTGTTATATGGGTATTGTCTGTTTTATTGACTGATGCATATGGAATTTATGAATTCTGATTGAATGTGATTGTAGATTTAGTGTGCAGAAGACATCATACATCCCCCTCTATCCTTTCTTTTCACTCTCCCGACTTCCCGTATATCTCTCTCTCCTTCTCCGTCCTATCTTCCCTTGTCTCACTGTTCTCGCTTCTATCGCAAACGTAGACCGGCAGTCAGTGGCGTACCACAGGTTTGTTGTTTTAAAGCACATTTTTGCTGTTTTAAAGCTAATTCCATGCAATTCTGCACGTATTTTATTGCAATGGGGCACAGATTAATATGTGAAGTTTTGTAGTTAATCTCATGCTATTTTACAAATTTTCCATGAGGCAGAG
This sequence comes from Oncorhynchus tshawytscha, assembly GCF_018296145.1. Taxonomy (NCBI): domain Eukaryota; kingdom Metazoa; phylum Chordata; class Actinopteri; order Salmoniformes; family Salmonidae; genus Oncorhynchus; species Oncorhynchus tshawytscha. The sequence goes on along the minus strand of NC_056435.1, from coordinate 42,322,523 downwards.
AGAAAATTTAGCATTTTTCTTGGTAATCTTGTGCTATTCTACACATTTTGCAATGAGGCTGAGAGAATTTAGCATTTTTTTATATAATTTTCTGCAATTCTACACACCATTCCGGGGCTGCGGGGATGTGTGGTACACCAGCGCCATCAGTGACTCATAGACCGTCAGTGACTCACAAAGTGATTTCCCCTAGTTTTCTGTCTTTTAAATTATGTTGTAGATTTGAGGCTAACTGTTCTGTTCAGAGTATTACGTGTCCTAACTTATATCATTATTAGATGAATGGCCAAACATTCATTTGAACTTAGAATTGATTAAGGTATAGCCCATACTCTATGATACAGCCGATGTGACATAACCAATGTTGCATGGTTGGATGTGAATGGCTTAGGCCGGAGAACACAGGGACAGTATTGTCCATATGTAAGGAGGAGATCGTTAGGTGTCTTATCTAGAGGTCTTTACATCACTCACAGCCCTGTTATCACTGCAGCCAGGGCACTGCTCACTTCTCTCCCCCTTTCGCAGGAAAGTCATCCATTTTTTAACCAAGGGAGGGATGAAGGGAGGGGGGAGGAGACGTTGGACCTGTCTGGAGAGCCTCCTTTCCTTTTTTAGTTTGATTTGTTGTATTTAGAAGGGGCATTGACGCAGGCTGTACCAATGTAATCAATCCATTTTAGAATGTCACAACGGGTTCTGGAAATAAAATCTGCACAAACATGCACACACAGACACTCACACACATTTCTCAGTCTTATCACTGCTGTCATGCGTGTGGACTCAGACAGCCAGTTTGCCTAACAAAGGCAGCAGAGTCTGGATTATATCTGTGTCCGTGTGTATAAATAATGTATAATAAGCTAATACGCTTTCTGTATTCTGTTAAACTTGCCTGGCTGTTGACCATAGGGATCAGTTTAAGGATTCTGTCACTCAAAGTCAATGCCTCTGCTTATCAGCACACATACACATGCACGTGAATGCACACACACACACAGATAAATGTGACCCGTTTCAGAAAACTAGGCATATGTCGCGGGTTTAAACATACCGTTTGAACATACTTTTTTGGCAGAAATGCCTTCTCGAAAATGTGAACTTTCATGTGCCTTAATGACAAACTTGTATGCCATCTATAAAAATAAATAAAATTGTTAAATTACGAGCCTAGTTAGTTTAGTCACAGAAAAAGTGGAAAATGAGTGGGCTAGACATGCTGAGAGATTAGTTTTGATTGGTCTGCCATATAGCACGCTTCTGTCTGTTTTAGCTGGTCTAGGTAATCCTGTCTAACACTGCTTTTTTGAAAACTTTTGCGTATTAAAACTAGCATAAACCCTAATGTCAAGTTAAAGTGTACTGTTAGCAAGCTGACTGGCTCGATATCTAACGTTACGTGTATGCTCTCCACTTTCTGGAGGACCGAGTTTTGAAATCAGTGGAATTTGAGTATGATAGCTAAGGAGATGGAGAAAACACCTGTCTCCAGATTACATCTTCAAACTAAGGGTAACCATGACATCCTCACAGGAGGCAAGTCCATCCATGATGTAAGATAGTCTAGCTAGCTACATTTTCAGATATTACACGTTTCTAATTTTGACAGAAAGGGATTTCATTTCAAGTTAAAGTGTACTGTTAGCTAGATAACATTAGCTGGCTGTCTCGCTAGCTAACATTACATGTATGATCTCATTCTTCGTATCTTTGACGCATTTGCTTGACTAGTTATAGCCTAATGTTAGCTAGCTAACATTCAACCTGGTTGGTTAGCTACCTGCAGATTCATGCTGGGTAGTAACATCATGAGTAGGGATAATGGATCATTTTTTACCCAGCTAGCTAGCTAGCTACATGTCTTAACAAAAGACTCTTAACTTAGTGTGTGAGAGCGCAGAATAACTGATGAATTTATGAACGCTCAACATCCGTTGAATATGGCTGGTGTCAATAAACGTTGCCAAAAAAGGGTAATTGAATTGTTGCCAGCAGCACAGTTACAGTCACCAACGCTCGGGATAACATGAAAACAACCTAACCAGCTCTGCTAGGGTGAGTAATGTTCAGTGAGCTGTTCTCTCTCTCACTTAATGTCTGGAAGTAGCTAGAAAGTTATCTTGGGTGCTTGACTACTGCTGTTAGTACAGAACACTCTGATCAACCCGTAAACAGATGGGTGGGGCTAAAGCTTAAGAGGGTGTGAATGATGCTGAGTGGGTGTAGACAAAGAAGGGCTCTCCAATAGTAGTACCAAAACATTCAAAGGCCATTTTTTCAAAAGTGAGTTTACAAGTTTATCAACTTTTAAAGCAAAATGACTTTCCCATTGTTCCTCAACTGTAGTGTATGACATACCATTTTGTAGCTCTGAGTCTCTACTTTTCGGCAATGTAAAAAACACAATTTCAAATTTTGCTACATAAGACCGATTGGAACCGGTTGGTCACAAAAGTGTATATGCAATTCAACCTGTTCACACCACAAAAACAATCTGATTAAAGTTTTACTATGCACTGTCTTCCTCTCTCAGTCCCTCTGTCTCTCTCACTATACTTTTCCTATCTGTTTTTCACACCCCATTTCCCTCTCTCACTGCCAGCATCATCCCTCTTTCTCAGTCCGTCTCTCTTAACCACTTTCAGTTTTAGGTAATGATATTTTAGGTCATTCTTCCTCCCGTCCTTCTCTCTCTCCCCTCTACCAGAGCCGGATTTGGGTTAGGAGGTAGAGGTCAGGGGCCCCACGTGCCCGTTCGTAAGTCCGTCCCTGCCCACTTCACTCTCTATCCCTCTCTCTATCACTACTCTCTCCCCTCTACTCCCTCTTTCCCTTTCTCTATCCCTCTTTCCCCTCGACTCTATCCTGAAACTCTAGGAGCGCTAAAAATAAGATTTTCTCCCAAACTACAAAACAACTCCTTGTTCTGTGGGATCACAGAAGGAGTCCTGTGAGTGTGTGTGTGTGCGTGCGTGCATGTATGCCTGCATGCGTATGTGTGTGGTATTACCTCTCCTACGCCTCTGATCATTGACTCATCCATATTCAACCTGTTAATAATGTACAGGGTTTTCTCATTTTCTGCCTAGCCTGTAACATAGCTCCAATAATTACCGCCCTCTAAACAAGATAGAAGGAGAAGACGATGACTCATATAGTGAGAAGATGAAAGGACAGAGTGCAGGAGAGGACAGATGGATACATCGGCAAGTTCATAAGAGAAGAAGGGTGGGAGGAGAGGAGAGAGTGAGCATGAGAGATGGAGTGTAGAAGAGAGAGGCATAATGTATTTGCAGGATTAAATCATTATGTCAGATCTTGGATAGAGTTGAAGATTAAAGAGTGGCCATAGCAGAGGGCTTCACAAATGATCGTATAGTCAGAATAAAGCTGGAGCATTAGTTACAGCAGTAAAGCTACTGATTGAGATGAAGAGTTGAAGGGCATTGGGACATTGGTTGAGTTGACGATAGGGCAGAATAAAAGAAAGTGGTGGATGTGATAGATGTGTGCTATCTAGCTGTACCAGCTCTCACAGTCTCACATCAGAATTAGACCTTCATCCATGTCATCAAATGCTACGTTTCAAAGTTGTTGCAAAAGTCCAATTTCAAGGTGTTTAAGGTTCAGTTGAGGCATTAACTCCGAAATCTTAAAGTGAGGCATTAACTCTGAATGGTTATGGTAAGGGTTAAGGTTTAGGATAGGCTTAAAACTAAAATCTCAAAAACAACTTTCTATCTAGATTAAAACTGGCAACCTTTGGAATCAGAGACAGATTATTGTGCCCATCCCCCATCCCTGTCCACATTGCCCTAGCAAAACCGAAACCTACTTGAAGGTAGCTGCACTCACTTTTGCCCCTAGTAGCCAGTTTCAACGTCATCTTCCGACATCCTCAGACATGGGTGGACGTCGAATACTGACTCATATCACGGGTGACCTGGCTGGCGATAGAGTGTTGTTCCAGTATTACTGTAACTCCCTGCTGTGGTGTCGGAGCTGTCAGACAAGCTGAACGTTTTAAAGTCAGAGAGTGAGAACGATACACACAACATTTATATAGACAGAAACGCTAAGGTTAAGAGGATAGAATGCTCACAGAACACACACACAGTCCAAATGGGGGTTGGGGAGGTGGGTGTCTCTTTAACTAACTCGCTGCTGTTTTCTATGGCTTTCTATTCCTATGTGATTTTTTTCTACTGTCACATAGGGTCCAAAGTCATTGGGTACAGAGTGGAACCTCTGCTATGTCACACACAAACACACACACACATTCACACTGCAGGGACTAAAGCCATCGGGTACGAAGTGGAACATCTGCTAACAAAGGGGGAGAAGAGGAGAGGAGGAGAGGAATGGGGTGAGGTTGTCAGGGCTTGAGGAAGGAGAAGTTGCAACTAAACTGTGAAAGTCAACACACGCGCACACAGTGTGCCTGTAGGCAGCCCTGGCTCTGGGTCAGAGATAACTGCTCTAGTATGAGATGAACACTTCCTTAGGACACATACACACAAAACACACATCCACCCCACACACACACACGCTAGTTGACGCTTGTTCGTGCTGACTCTGGTATCTAATGAAGCTCTCAGTTTAAACACCTGGCTCTTAATCTCAAAGCAGCATGTGATTGGCTAACGACAGGGAGGAAGAACTGTTAACGTGGTACTTTCTCTATCCCAACAAAAAACCCTACTGCAACTGTGACTGTCAATCCATGTGTGAGAGTAAGAGAATTCTGACAGTTAAAATGTTCACAAAGATGTGCGAACGCATTCCCCATGACATATCCATGGGCTACACGGTCTACAAAGAGGCTGTCAAATAATAGACAGACTGAAATGTCAATCAAGAGACCAGTGTTTAGTGCTGCATATCACTTGTTTTTTCAGTGCTCGTTCTTTATGTCTCAGTCAGATGGAAAGTAATCTGTCATAATTCATTATCTCTGGCTTAACTCCTGATAATCATTTTTCCTGTAATGTTGTTGGGAGAATGGCTGGTATTACGGAGTGGGATGAAAAATTGGCTTTCCTCCTGCTTCAGTCACAGAGATCGATAAACTGTCGATTTATTCCTTACCGCATTGTGTGTGTGTGTGTGTGTGCGTGCGTGTTTGCATGTGTGCGGACGTTGGCAGAATTATGGGCTGACCTATGGATTGCCACTCAGTAACTTTCAGAGTTTCCCACACAACAGATCAGGAATCTATTATGTTCTAAACTTTTCACGGCTCAACATCCCCTTGAAATGTTTCATTTGAGCTTTAATGTTTGAAAATCTCTGGAGTGTTTTTGCCTTCTGGAATAGAAGTTTGCCTACAGGATAAGAAGTTTGCCTACTGGATAAGAAGTTTGCCTACTGGATAAGAAGTTTGCCTACAGGATAAGAAGTTTGCCTACAGGATAAGAAGTTTGCCTACAGGATAAGAAGTTTGCCTACAGGATAAGAAGTTTGCCTACTGGATAAGAAGTTTGCCTACAGGATAAGAAGTTTGCCTACAGGATAAGAAGTTTGCCTACTGGATAAGAAGTTTGCCTACAGGATAAGAAGTTTGCCTACTGGATAAGAAGTTTGCCTACAGGATAAGAAGTTTGCCTACAGGATAAGAAGTTTGCCTACTGGATAAGAAGTTTGCCTACAGGATAAGAAGTTTGCCTACTGGATAAGAAGTTTGCCTACTGGATAAGAAGTTTGCCTACTGGATAAGAAGTTTGCCTACAGGATAAGAAGTTTGCCTACAGGATAAGAAGTTTGCCTACTGGATAAGTGCAGCAATATTTACTGACATGAAAATCTGATTCTAGACTGAACAAAAATATAAACGCAATATGTAAAGTGTTGGTCCCATGCTCCATGAGTTGAAATTAAAGATCCTAGAAATGTTCCATACACACAAAAAGCTAATTTCTCTCAAATTTAGTTTACATACCTGTTAGTGAGCATTTTTCCTTTGCCAAGCTAATCCAGTCCGCCTGACAGGTGTGGCATATCAAGGAGCTGATTAAACAGCATGATCACTACACAGGTGCACCTTGTGCTGGGGACAATAAAAGGCCACTCTAAAATGTGCAGTTTTGTCACACAACATAATGCCACAGATTTGAGGGAGCCAGAGAATGTTATGTTATGTTATGTTAATTTCTGTACCATAAGCCACTTCCAACGCCGCTTTTAGAGAATTTGGCAGTACGTGCAACAACTGCAGACAATGTGTAACCAGGCTAGCACAGGACCTCCACATCCGGCTTTTCACCTGTGGGATTGCCTGAAACCAGTCACCCGGACATCTGATGAAACTGTGGCAGACAGCGTGTATGGTGTTGTGTGGGCGAGCGGTTTTCTGATGTCAACGTTGTGAACTGAGTGCCCCATGGTGGCGGTGGGGTTACAGTATGGTATGGGCAGGCATAAGCCATGGAAAACAAACACCATTGCATTTTCTCGATGGCAATTTGAATGCACAGATATACCGTGATTGTTGTCGTGCCATTCATCTGCCACCATCACATATTTCAGCATGATAATGCACAGCCCCATGTCGCAAGGATCTGTACACAATTCCTGGAAGCTGAAAATGAACCAGTTCTTCCATGGCCTGCATACTCACCAGACATGTCACCCATTGAGCACGTTTGGGATGCTCTGGATCAACGTGTATGACAGCGTGTTCCAGTTCCCGCCAATATACAGCAACTTTGCACAGCCATTGAAGAAGAGTGGGACAACATTCCACAGGCCACAATCAACAGCCTGATCAACTCTTTGTGAAGAAGATTAATTACACTGCATGAGCAAATGGTCACCCCAGATACTGACTGTTTTTCTGTTTCACGCCCCTAGCTTTTTTTTTAAGGTATCTGTGACCAGCAGATGAATATTTGTATTCCCAGTCATGTGAAATCCATAGATTAGGGCCTGATTTATTTATTTCAATTGACTGATTTCCGTGTATGAATCATTGAAATTGTTGCATGTTGCATTTATATTTGTGTTCAGTCTACTTTAACACCACCTCTCTGGGTCTGTGTCTCTCTCTCTCTCTCTGCAGGTACTACATGTGTCTCAAGCAAACCATGCCCCAGTTTACCTTTGCCTGTTTCTGTGGTCTGCACGGCTTCTGCCGGAGACGGACAAAGAATAAAAATAAGAAAAGGGAGGAACAAGTGGAGATGGAGGAGAAACAGAGGGATCAGGAGACAGAGGTGTGAAGGAAGTCTGGAGGGACCTCCTCTTCATCTTCTCAGAGACTCTGTTTTGGTCATAGTTGAAAAGGGGTTGAAACCCCTTCCTGTGTACCTCAGTCTTTGGGAATGAAGGCAGGACATTTTCACCAAACACACTCAGTACCACTGATTTTTACTCAATTGAACTTAAAACTGTGGTCTGGAATTTCTTATACATTTTTTTTACTCCATGTAGGCCAGTACACTTACAAAGTCCTGCCAAATTGAATTACAGATTGTGCCTTTTAGATGGGGAGATGGAACAGTATGTAATGATGGCATTCTTCTTTCTACGTCCAGATCCTTTTCCATTATTCACACTGTGGTCCGTCTCTCCACCTGAAGCAGCTGTCCAATCAGCAGCTTCACTGGACAGTGTAGGTAGAAGTCAAAGGTTAAAACAAATGTTATTTACAATCCCCTCCACCAAGGGGATGGGCACACACACATGTAAATTAAAGATATGCATGGGTCTGTAAATGCGACTCACTGCCTCGATTACAGTAGGTATTAAGTAACAAAATTATATATATATATTTTTTACATTAGATAAAAGTAGAGACTCAGAGGTAGAAAATTGTATATCATACACTGCAGTTGAGGAACAATGGGAAAGTAATGATATTTGAAAGTCAATAAACTTGTAACTGCACAATGAACCATAATTCCCAACCCATACAGTAATAGCAATACAAACTGAATGTCATAGCTAGCCACCATGCATGAATCTGCAGGTAGGTAAAGCTAATCAACTATGTTCAATGTTAGCTAGCTAGCTAACATTGGCCTATAACTAGCAATGCAAATGGATTTCTGATATACTAATAATATTCCTACACAGATCATACACGTAACGTTAGCTAGTGAGCCAACAAGCTAACGTTCGCTAGCCTCCTAACAGTTCGCTTTAACTTGCAATGAAAACAACTTTCTGGCTAAATTAGAAACTTAGAATATCGCTTCATGGCAGACTGCTACCCCTTTAACCCCGTTTGGTTTGTAGTTACAGCTTGTTTGGCCTGCGTTGTGTCAAGTCACTCCAGTTCACACTGTAGGTAGTAGTAGTCCATCTAAACTTTTTTCCACTGATCTTTGTCTATAGCGCCTGCTAAAATTCAGGGCAGCAATGTTGTTGAGAGCAGTCCAACATTATATCTTTCAAAAAAGCCACGGTAGCCAGGATTCACATACGAAGCAGCTCATGTTATAAACAGAAGCATGCTACATGGCAGACCAATCCGATCTCATCTCTCAGCATGTCCAGCCTATCCATTATCTATGCCAATCCGGTCTTTTTCCATGGCGAAACCAACTAGGATCCTAATTTAACAATTTTATCCGTATTTACCAATTTCATGCTGTTTGTGTTATTAAGGCACATGAAAGTTATTATGTTCCAGAAGGCATTTTGATTTTTTTTTTTAAATGCCTAATGCCTCTCCTGTGAAGTAGTGACGTGCGACATACGCCTAGCTTCTTGAAACGGTTTATAAATGCCACTGGTGGCGTTGGGACACCTGTCACCTGTTTAATATGGAAGTAGTGAATGTGTTTGTGTGTGCATTGAAACTTCATTGCAACTGGAGCATAGAGAGTTTCAGCACCTAGATATTCATATGCTGCAGAATGGCCACACACACACACACACCTTCTCATTAGCCTGTGTAATTATGCATGGCACATCCAGTTGGCCAGTGGAGATGTAATTAACCTTTTCCTGCAGGAAACAGCAGTCTGGACGTCTGACACACACACACACACACACACACATACACACACACACGTCTGGTGTCACGGAAATAGAGCGTCAAAGACGACGTCTGGCATTCAATGATAATCCCCTCACGCATATTTACATCCAAGGTTTAAACTATTAATGTCAGATTACCTCTCCTCTCCCTTTATCTTCCACCCTTTCTCTCTCTCCCTCTTCTCGTCCCCAGCCCCTTCTCTGACTTTCTTTCTCCTTCACTCTCCATGTCTCTGTGTCTCTGTCTGGCTACACAAACCTCTTTCTCTCTTCCCTTCTGACTGTCTGTCTCCTTTTTCTCCTTTCTCAACCTCCTTGCCCACATCCCTCTCTCTCCTGCTCCCTCTCCCTCTGTTCATCTCTTTATCTCTCAGTAAAACACGTTCTCTGGGCAGTGAGCATGGCCTTGCCTGGCTGGCACCTGCATAGATTGACACCAGCACTCGCTCAGGGAGCCCTCTCGCCAAGTCCACAAAAGCTGCTTTACAACAGATGAAGGGATAGTGTGATTGTGTGTGCGTGTGCATGTGTGCTTGCGTGCGTGAGTGCACCCACATGCGCGTGAGTGTGTGTTTTTGTGTGTGGTGGTCATGTGTGTGTATACGTGTGAGTTTATAAGAAAAGATAAAGCGATAGGGTTGAGTATTTTCCTATTCTACCATTGAGAACAGTGAAATAGGATAAAGCTAAGCCATTTCACAGAGATGAGCAGCTATTATGAGCCACCATGTTACAGAAAGGCTTTTTAACAAGAAAGGGAGAGAGAAAATGATAGGGAGAGGGGCAGAGAGAGAACAGTTAATGAGAGAGGGATGGAAATGGAAGATGGAGCTAATACTCGGCACTCATGCTAATTGGCTACAGTTGCTAACTCTCTGAGGTGAGAGGAGGTTTAAAAAAAGCACAGACTGATCCCGGCATTACACTCGTTTAAAGAAACGATTCGCTTGAATAATGCAGAGGAGCTGAAATGAATAACAGGGTGTTATTAGCAGTGGGAGGGCTGTTTTTCACCTGAGTGACTATGTGTAGTCTTCTCAGCCAGGTCATCCGTGATACAAGTCAGTATTCGACGTCCATCCATGTCTGAGGACGTCGGGAGATGACATAGAAACTGGCACTAGGGGCAACAGTGAACGCTGTTATCTTCAAGTAGGTTTCGGTTTTGCTAGGACATTGTGGATGGGTGTAAGCATCTGCCACTGATTCCAAATTCAAATCCAGTAATAAAAAGTAGTTGATATTTTTGTAGTTTATCTCCAGCCTTAACCCTTACCTTAACCATTTGGAGTTAACGTCTAACCTTAAGAATGTAGAGTTAATGCCTGAACTTAATCCTAACCTTACAAATGCTGAGTTAATGCCTACAGAAACATAGAAACATTAATGAACGTCTAATTCTGACATGAGACTGTGAGAGCTGATACAGTTTTCTATTGATCATATTCATACCATGCATATGGAGCCTTAATCAAAGACAAATAGCTGAAAATAGATGGGATTGACTATATAGCGACTCCCAGGCCTGGAAATGTACTGATTTTAGGGGCTAAGCCATTTTTCCTTCAAGAGGTGCCCAATCTGCCAGGGCAACAAGGTCATCTGCTAGGGCACCAATGCCATTAACCAAAATAGGCAATTAAATAGTGTAGGTGATAGCCTATGTATATTGGCTGCAGCCTGTCAAGTCTAGACAGATGCTGACATGAGGGAGTCGCAGGAAAATGTATGACTTAATTACATATATCGGCTAAACGCCAGTCATGTTTGACAAATATAATGTAGGATCCTTATTAATATGGAAAGGAATGATTCTGTCGACATACTTGAGGCACTGTTCATTCAGATAGAAGAGAATGGCCAGTTCCTGATGCACACTGCATCACCCACCTTGCAATCTGAGTGGAGGCAGGCAACATTTTGAAACTGTTGAACCATAAACATAATTGTTTAAAACCTGGAAGTTTTTTGTCATTTTATGAGGCATGTCTTACCATGTCCCAACCATATGATAAGGGGATTATTTTATAAACATTTCCCCATATGTCATTCAAACTAGTAACATTCACCTGGAACTTGGAACATTCACCTTTATAGCCCACTGCCATGTGCGCATTGCTGTGCTTATAATGTGAAGAAATAGCCTAATAGTTTATCCTACTTTAGAGTTGCGGTGGTTGTGAGAAGGACCCGATCATGTGAAAGGCATTGGCTAATAAGAATTAAGATATCTGCAATTAAGAATTAAGAAAGAATTAAGATATATGAAAACATCACCTTCTCCTCTCCTCATCCCCCTCTCCCCTCTTTCCTAATGAAGACTAAAGTGATCTTTCTACTCTAATGCTCTAATTCGGCAATAAGAGATGGGAACTGATAGAGATTGATTGAGATGGATAGAGATATAGTGATGAAGAAAGGAGGGACAGACAGGGAGTGAGGATTAAGATATAGAGAGGCAGGATTTGAGGTAGAAAGAAGAGCAGGAAAGGAAGTGAGAGAAAGTGAGGAGCTTTTATGTGACTGAGAGACAGATAGGGTGATGGGAGATGAGACGGGATGAGTAAAGTTAGAGAGATATTTTGAGAGCAGGAGAGAGAGAGCAATAGGTTGAGAGAGAGAGAGAGATGGTGTAATTGTGATGGTAATAGGGTTTGTCAGGAGCACCTGTCAGGGTCGAGCTGAAGCGGCTCCGGAGCGAGGGAGGCGATGGAGGAGAGGAATGAAATAGGGGATTGGAGTCAGGATCCCTCTGAGGAGAGTCCTATATCCATGGCAGGATTACCTGATTGCCAATTTGTGTCCGTCTCCAGACATCACACACATAAAACACACACTCGCATTCACTGCAGGGGAAGGATAGAGTTGATTGGACAGGCTCTTGGTGCCTAACGAGGTGTCTATGGCAATCACAGACCAGCTGCTTTGTGATTGGAGGAGAAGGCTTGTATTCACATAATTTCTAGATGAAAAGAGAGTGCTACACTGATTATCTTCTAAAACCCAGCTTAGAAAATCAAAGTGACCTTCATGGGAGAGATCTCAGATATTTCTGAGTACAGAGTATGTTGGCTTAGGCAGATTTATGTTTTAAACATACAGGTGTTAGTTAACCTGAGAATGGTATTAAATGCCAACCCAGATGCCTGGAGCGAGGCAGAGAGAAGAGACAGTGAGAGGAAAGGGCTGGGTATGGATCCTCAGAGAGAGACTGGTCCTCGGATCAGAAAATATTGACAGGCTATAACCCAAACACCCAGTTATGTCTGACACTGTCTCTCTCACACACACACACACACACACACACACTGGATAGCAGGTTGTTTGTATGTGTAAAAAAGGAAGAGTTTGTGTGTCGTGGAGGGGTGTGTAGTGTGTATGTGTAGGGTAGTGGGCTGTATGCTTGGGATGCGGAGCACGTCAGAGGTCTGTGGAGTTTTCTTTGCAGAAAAGCCTCATTAAAGAGGTGTAGGCTCGTCTTAACACAGCTATCTACGGCCAGACCAGACCACACACACACACAGAGAGAGAGGGAGAGAGAGTGAGGGAGATGCTGAGGGAGACACTGAGGAACACTTAAAGCACACACACAGACACACATATGAAATACGATATAAAGCATATTTCTCAGGTTGCTGTGGATTCACACAACGTTTGAGTGTGAGTGAATGGGTTTGTTCTCATCAGGATTTTACCTATCTCTCCCTCCAGACTCTCTCATCTTCTGGGTTTCTCTGCTCTTGTCCTCTATGATCTTTCCTTTGTCCTTAAACTATGTTCTCCTATTCATGTATATTTGATTGTGTCAACTCCGCGGAGATTGCCTATGGTGTATATGTGTGCCTTTTAAATCTGTGCTTATGAATAAATAATAGATTCCTATGCACTCTGATTATTAAAGAAGCCATATTGCCAGGAACCCTTGATGAAATTATATTGTAATTCATGCCTCTCTGATGAATAAACAGATATTTTTCCTTCTTGCAATTTCTTTCCCGTTTCTGTTCCAGTCAATGAAATCTAAAGCTCTGTTGTTTTGCGCTGAGACTCCCTGATGTTTGCATTTGTATGGTTTTCACAACTGCTCTGAGATTCTTTTATAAAATTGTCCTGTTTCTAAATATACAGCCCTCCTTCTCCTCTATTCTAAAGCAGATGATTGCACTCACACTGCTTCACCAAGGCAAGAGTTCATACAACAAGAACAAGGGAGAGAGGGAGTGGGAGAGGGCAAGAGAAAGAAAGAAAGAAAGAAAGAAAGAGAAAGAAAGAAAGAAAGAAAGAAAGAAAGAAAGAAAGAAAGAAAGAAAGAGAGCTTGAGGGTTGGAGAGGAAAGGAGAGGATTTATATTAGGGGATGGGAACATGGGAATATGAAGAGATGAGGGAGGGACTGGAGACAGAAAGGAGAATGGAAGAGAGGCAGGTATAGAAAGAGAAGGAAACAAGCAGAACAAATCAAGCAAACACAATCGAGAGCCCTTAGGCTAAATTATTCTCCATCCTATAAAACTAAATGCTAAGTTGCTGTTATTTGGTAAATTTCACAATTTGATGGATGCCTCAACACTTCACATTAAGACCTCTCACCTCTCTGTGACCCTGTGATAATCACATAAGCAGCATGGTGATGACACAGATAACGCTGTACCCTCAACTTACTTCACACCCTCGATTTACTCAAGCGGCACAGACCTTGAAAACTGATACATAATCACCCACCCACACCCACGTCAGTCCTACCCTCATTCAGACATACAGTCCCTTCAGAAAGTATTCAGACCCCTTGACTTTTTTCACATTTTGTTGCGTTAGAACCTTATTCTAAAATGGATTAAATAAAACAATTTCCTCAGCAATCTACACACAATACCCCATAATGACAAAGCAAAAAAATATATATATTTATAATTTGTAAAAAAAAAGTATCATTTCCTTTCATTATAGTGTATTGTATGTATATTGATAAGGGGGGGGCTTTGACCTAACAAAATGTGGAAAAAGTCCAGCAGTCTGAATCCAGATCATGTCCAATCAATTGAATTTTCCACAGGTGGACTCCAATCAAGTTGTAGAAACATCTCAAGGATGATCAACAGAAACAGGATGCACCTGATTGGACATGATTTGGAAAGGCACACAACAGTCTGTATAAGATCCCATAGTTGACAGTGCATGTCAGACCAAAAACCAAGCCATGATGTCGAAGGAATTGTGCGTAGCACTCCAAGACAGGATTGTGTCGAGGCACTGATCTGGGGAATGATACCAAAACATTTCTGCAGCATTGAAGGTCCCCAAGAACACAGTGGCCTCCATCATTCTTAAATGGAAGGGTCTGAATACTTATGTAAATGTGATATTTCAGATGTTTTTTTATGTACAGTAAATTGCAAAAATTAGTAAAAAACTGTTTTTGCTTTGTCATTATAGTGTATTGTGTGTAGATTGGTGAGGGTAAAACAACTATTTAATACATTTTCGAATAAGGCTGATACCTACCTTTTAAATGTGTATCTTGCCCAATCTCTAATCAACATTTACACACACGCACACACACACACACACACACACTTACACACACACACACACACACATACACCCCCACACACACACACACACACACACACACACACACACACACACACACACACACACACACACACACACACACACACACACACACAGGATCAAAGTGACCGGCTAATAACAATCACTTTGGTCCAGTCACATTAGCATAGCAAAAGAACACTGACCCTCAATATGGACCTGGTAACCCTGGCAACCAGAACTGACCAGTCCAGCCACTGAACCAAGCAAAATAACAGGACTCCTACTAGGGTGTACTAGGGTGTATCTCAACAGTCTATAGTGGTCTCCTCTCCTCTAATTGTTACCTTTCCTTTATCTCCACTAATTGAGGTTAAATCTAGTTGAAAACTCTTCTGCAAGACTGTCAAGAATTGAGTACCTGCCATAACTTTGTTCCACACACATGCGTGCACATACAGTACACACACACACACACACATGAGTCAATGATCAGAGGCGTAGGAGAGGTAATACCACACACATACGCATGCAGGCATACATGCACGCACGCGCGCACGCACACACACACACACACAGGCATTGTCTCTCTTTTTAATAAGAGTCTAAGTGATTTAATTGTGTTCTACCTGACAACCTCACACAGTGAGTTATTGTGTTCTACCTGACACCCTCACACAGTGAGTTAATTGTGTTCTACCTGACACCCTCACACAGTGAGTTAATTGTGTTCTACCTGACACCCTCACACAGTGAGTTAATTGTGTTCTACCTGACACCCTCACACAGTGAGTTAATTGTGTTCTACCTGACACCCTCACACAGTGAGTTAATTGTGTTCTACCTGACACCCTCACACAGTGAGTTAATTGTGTGGGCAGAATCTCTGCCCCGCTGTTGACCTCCTATCAGTGTTACCACACACCATGCTGTATGAGCCTATAATAATAACTAGAAGAGAAAGAACAACACATCACGAAACCGTGTGTGTGCGTGTACCGTGTGTGGGTTAATTCAGTGGAGTGACATGTTACAGCACAACAGAAGATACAGGCTGCTAAAAATACATGTTATTAACAGATTGTAGAAACCCCCAGCACAATGACAATATGCAGGGAATATCCCAGGTGCACCCAATCTGGAACAAAGAATCACTACTGGTATCTCTTCCCCAATTCATCTCATCTCTACATTGTTTAGTATATTGTAGTTTAATAATCATTTATGGGGTGCTTAATATATTGATCCTGTTCAACACTTGTAAAAGTGTTTTATGGAAATGTGTTTCTTACATATCCCAACTCACCCTGAGACACCCGCAGGGAGTGGGGTCACGGCCAGGGTCACCATTGTCCAGCACCCCTGGAGCAATAGAGGATTAAGTGCCTTGCTTAAGGGCACAGCGACAGATTTCTTACCTTGTCGGCTCTGGGATTCAAATCAGCAACCTGTTGGTTACTGGCACAGTGCTCTAACCTCGAGGCTACCTGCCACCTGTTTTACACTGGTAACTCTGAACTGTGTTTGCGTCCTTTTAGACGAGAAACTCCTTTTGACTAGTTATTTGGAACTCATCCTTAGAGGTGTGATGGGGAAGTTTTAAGATAAGGAACTTTTTTAAAAGCTCTTTGTGGTCGTTTTTTCCTCTCTTTCCTCTGTGTGTTGAGTTTCCTGCCAAGCTGCATTGAGACGGAGCCTTAGAAAGACAGAGCTCTTTAATGAGCGTATCGATCAGCTGTTCTCACACCCCTATTTCCAGAGAGAGAAAAGCTTTAGAAAGCTTTACACTCACAACGTGGGCTTTTTCCAAAGGACCACAGGGAACTCTGCTTTGTGCCTGTAAAATTCAATTTACCTTTTCACAGATGGGCAGAACTGCAGCAGGTGTTTAATATATACACAGAGAAACACATGCACACACACACAGACACACACACACACAGTACAAGTCAAAAGTTTGGACACACCTACTCATTCAAGGGTTTTTCTTTATTGACTATTTTCTACATTGTAGAATTATAGTGAAGACATCAAAACAATGAAATAACACATATGGAATCATGTATTAACCAAAAAAGTGTTAAACAAATCTAAATATATTTTTGATTTTAGATTCTTCAAAGTAGCCTTTTGCCTTGATGACAGCTTTGCACACTCTTTGCATTCTCTCAACCAGCTTCATGAGGTAGACACCTGCAATGCATTTAAATTAACAGGTTATACAGAAGATAGCCCTATTTGGTAAAAGACCAAGTCGATATTGTGGCAAGAACAGCTCAAATAAGCAAAGAGAAACGACAGCCAGTCATTACTTTAAGACATGATGGTCAGTCAATCCGGAAAATTTCAAGAACTTTGAAAGTTTCTTCAAGTGCAGTCGCAAAAACCATCAAGTGCTATGATGAAACTGACAGTACCCCGTAATGTCAAAGTGTAATTATGTTTTTCTACATTTTTACAAATTAATTTAAAATGAAAAGCTGAAATGTCTTGACTAAATAAGTATTCAACTCCTTTCTTATGGCAAGCCTAAATATGTTCAGGAGTAAAATGTGCTTAAAAAGTCATATAATAATGGGTATGGGTATGCTTGTAATCGTTACGGACTGGGGAGTTTTTCAGGATAAAAAGTACATTGAATGGAACTAAGCACAGGCAAAATCCTAGAGGAAACCTGTTTCAGTCTGCTTTCTAACAGACACTGAGAGATGAATACACCTTTCAACAGGATAATAACCTTAAACTCAAGGCCAAATCTTAACTGGAGTTGCTTACCAAGACAGTGATTGTTCCTTTTGACTTAAATCTACTTGAACACCTATGGCAAGACCTGAAAATGGTTGTCTAGCAGTGATCAACAATCAATTTGACAGAGCTTGAAGAATTTTGAAAAGAATAATAGACAAATATTACACAATACAGGTGTGGAAAGCTCTTAGAGACTTACCCAGAAAGACACACAGTTGTAAATGCTGCCAAAGGTGCTTCTACAAAGTATTAACTCAGCAGTGTGAATACTGATGTAAATGATCTATTTCTATATTTCATTTTCAATACATTTGTAAAACTTTAAAAAAGACATGTTTGACTTTGTCATGATGGGGGATTGTGTGCAGATGGGTGAGAATTATTTATTTTTTAAAATCCATTTTGAATTCAGGCTGTAACAAAACAAAATGTGGAAAAAGTCAAGGGGTAGGAATACTTTCTGAATGCACTGTATCCACACAAAAGGAAAATGGAAATTGCCAGCCGCAATGAATGTGTGTCTGTATATTTATACAGTATGTAATGTATATGTGTGTGTGCGTGTGTGTGCGAGCAGGCTCAGGGAGGTGTAACCCAGCCCTGTGTGAACCTCTGTGTTCTCTCTGACTGAGATAGGGCTCAGTCTCGCTCCAGTTCTCTCTCTCTGCATCGCATTACCTCTCCACCCCCACCCAGAAAACAGCTCAGAGAGAGAGGATGAGGGAGAAGGAGACAGAGGGAGGAAACAAAGAACAAACAAGAGGGCTGCTGAAAACTGGGTTGGGCTGCAATGCCCTGTGTATAGGCTTACAGCATCTGATGTGAACACAGAGATGGAAGAGGGAGATGGGAGAGAGAGAAGGATGAAGAGAGATGGGAGGGAGAGATTGATGAAGAAAGAGAGGAGGGAGAGAAGGCTAGAGAGAGGGGAGGGAGAGAGACGAGAGGGGAAAGGGGGAGAGAAGAAGCAAGAGAGAGGGGATAAGAGAGAGGGAGAGAAGAGAGAGTGGAGATGGAAAATGAGAGTGAATTTGTTGAAACAAAAAAAAGGAGAAATGAGATAGAGAAAGATATGATAGATATATAAGAAAGCGAGAGAAAGGGAATCAATGTCCATGACTATGATTACTTCGTCAGGTTGTGTTAGTGAGTAAAGCTCTCCAGCGTCGCTCTGCATCTGTGTGTGTGTGTCACCCAGATGCTTCATTTCTGCAGATTTTTAATGAGGAAGAAATTGCCTCGCTCGTTGCCTGCGCCTCTGTAATTTCTGACGCGCTGAAAGAGAAAGAAAACACTTGTGTAGCATACAGAGTAATATTGCCTCTCTGGCGTGATGCGAATGTGAAATGTTTACAGTTTATTTCTAAATATACAGACACTATGCTCCTGTAGGAATTGCCAAGTGCTGATCATTGATTTACATTGAATTTAGCAAACGCTATTTGTAATTTATAATGCTGATTTACCTTATTGTTTTCTGTCCACTTTTACATCAGGATAGACATAGACTACAAACAGACCAGAGAGGAATCGAGAGGGGACTTCTATAACTCTCTGGGACAACAGAGTGGAAAGTCTCTGTAAACACTTGAAACAGAGTTTGAGCTGTCCTGATCAGGCTATTGATCTACTGCTGAGGGATATGCACACACACATCTCTCTGTATATTTGGCAGTCTGTCAAAACTGAGATTTAGCTCTGGTCTGAATCAGGGTCTGAATAGAGAAGAAGAATGAGAAAAGGCAGTGCTGCGGATAGCAAAGCCCAGATTTGTGAACGGGCCTCCATGACTCCATACCAGACCTGTTACTAATGGAGCAGTGACCTCTCCTGGTTGAGCTATGTACTGCATCTCTATCTGCTTACTGTGAAAACATAATTGTTAAATTTTGTATTTTATTTAACCTTTATTTAACTAGGCAAGTCAGTTAAGAACAAATTCTTATTTACAATGACGGCCTACCAACAGGCAAAAGGCCTCCTGCGGGGATGGGGGATGGGATTAAAAATACAAAATAAAATAAAAAATATAGGCCAAAACACGCATCACAACAAGAGAGACACCACAACACTACATAAAGAGAGATTTAATTCAATCATAGAAAACATGGCTATCAAACAGACACAGGTGAAGTTGTATTGATGAAATATATAGCCAGACGATGCTGTACAGCAACAGTTGAAGTCGGAAGTTTACATACACTTAGGTTGGAGTCATTAAAACTTGTTTTTCAACCACTCCACAAATTTCTTATAAACAAACTATAGTTTTGGCAAGTCGTTTAGGACATACACTTTGTGCATGACACAAGTAATTTTTCCAACAATTGTTTACAGATTATTTCACTGTATCACAATTCCAGTGGGTCAGAAGCTTACATACACTAAGTTGACTGAGCCTTTAAACAGCTTGGAAAACTCCAGAAAATTATGTCATGGCTTTAGAAGCTTCTGATAGGTTAATTTACATAATTTAAGTCAAATGGAGGTGTACCTGTGGATGTATTTCAAGGCCTACCTTCAAACTCAGTGCCTCTTTGCTTGACATCATGGGAAATCAAAAGAAATCAGCCAAGACCTCAGAAAAAAAATTGTAGACCTCCAAAAGTCTGCTACATCCTTGGGAGCAATTTCCAAATGCCTGAAGGTACCACGTTCATCTGACAAACAATAGTATGCAAGTATAAACACCATGGGACCACGCAGCGGTCATACCGCTCAGGAAGGAGACACGTTCTGTCTCCTAGAGATGAACGTACTTTGGTGCGAAAAGTGTAAATCAATCCCAGAACAACAATAAAGGACGTTGTGAAGATGCTGGAGGAAACAGGTACAAAAGTATCTATATCCACAGTAAAACGAGTCCTATATCGACATAACCTGAAAGGCCACTCAACAAGAAGCCACTGCTCCAAAACAACTCTAAAAAAGCCACACTATGGTTTACAAATGCACATGGGACAAAGATTGTACTTTTTGGAGAAATGTCCTCTGGTCTGATGAAACAACAATTTAACTGTTTGGCCATAATGACCATCATTATGTTTGGAGGAAAAAGGGGGATGCTTGCAAGACGAAGAACACCATCCCAACCATGAAGCACGGGGGTGGCAGCATCAAGTTGTGGGGGTGCTTTGTTGCAGGAGGGACTGGTGCGCTTCACAAAATAGATGACATCATGAGGAGGGAAAATTATGTGGATATATTGAAGCAACATCTCAAGACATCAGTCAGGAAGTTAAAGCTTGGTCGCAAATGGCTCTTCCAAATGGACAATGACCCCAAGCAAACTTCCAAAGCATACTTCCAATTTCAAGGTATTGGTGTGGCCATCACAAAGCCATGACCTCAATCCTATAGAACATTTGTGGGCAGAACTGAAAAAGCGTGTGCGAGCCAGGAGGTCTACAAACCTGACTCAGTTACACCAACTCTGTCAGGAGGAATGGGCCAGAATTCACCCAACTTATTGTGGGAAGCTTGTAGAAGGCTACCTGAAATGTTTGACCCAAGTTAAACAATTTAAAGGCAATGCTACCAAATACTAATTGAGTGTATGTAGACTTCTGACCCACTGGGAATGTGATGAAGAAATAAGAGCTGAAATAAATCATTCTCTCTACTATTATTCTGACATTTCACATTCTTAAACTAAATTGGTGATCCTAACTGACCTAAGACAGGGAAATTTTACTAGGATTAATTGTCAGGAATTGTGAAAAACTGCGTTTAAATGTATTTGGCTAAGGTGTATGTAAACTTCCGACTTCAACGGTATAGTGATAAGAATACTTGTCCACTGATTCTGTCTAGCCAGGCTGTGAGTAACAGTAATCACTGTGCAGCTCTCAGATGTCTTTCTAGATGCAGCCTATTGAGTTGTGAGCCTCTTTGAGTGGCTCGTATCAAAGCCTCTCAGTTTCCCATCCTTACTTAGTTTTACACGGCTATCTCTTCGCAAAGATCCATTCTCTCTCAAACTACTGGGGAATGGCATCCGAGTGAATGGCGGATGTTTTATGTTTTGTTTATGCATCGACAGGACAGAACAGCAGAGTCCGGTGTGTGTCTCTTTAATAACAACAGCTGGTGTGGAATCTGTAATATTAAGTACGTTTCAAGGTTCTGCTCACCTGAGTTAGAATACCTCATGATAATTTGTAGACCATACTATTGACCATACTATTTTCGTGGATGTCTATTTACCACTACAAACCGATGCTGGCACTAAGACTGCACTCAACAAGCTGTATAGTGCCATAAGCAAACAAGAAATTGCTCATCCAGAGGCCGCGCTCCTAGTGGCTGGTTCTTTTAATGAAGGAACGCTCAAATCGTTTTACCTCATTTCTACCCGCATGTCACCTGTGCTACTAGAACAGGGGTGTCAAACTCATTCCACGGATGGCCGAGTGTCTGCAGGTTTTTTTCAATTAATTTTTCCTTTCAATTAAGACCTAGACCAGGATTTCCCAAACTCGTTCCTGGGGGCCTACCCTAGGTGCACATTTTGGTTTTTGCACTTGCACTCAAAACTGATTTAAATAACCAAGTTTGGGAAACCCTGACCTAGACAACCAGGTGAGGGGTTCCTTACTAATTAGTGACCTAAATGCATCAATCAAGTACAAGGGTAGAGTGAAAACCTGCAGACACTCAGCGCTCCACAGAAAGAGGTGGAGACGTGAACTAGAGGATAACATTTCTAGATCACCTTTACTCCACATACAGAGATGCATACAAAGCTCACCCTCGCCCTCCATTTGGCAAATCGTACCATAACTCTATCCTCCTGATTCCTGCTTACGAGCTAAACATTTAAACAGGAAGTACCAGTGATGCGCTCAATACGGAAGGGGTCCGATGAATTGGATGCTAACCTACAGGACTGTTTCGCTAGCACAGACTGGAATATGTTCCGATTCATCCAATGGCATTGAGGTGTTTGCAACATCAGTCACCAGCTTCATTAATACGTATGTTGGCAACATTGTCCCAACAGTGACCATACATACATACAGTGCCTTGCAAAAGTATTCACCCCCTAGGAGTTTTTCCTATTTTGTTGCATTACAACCTGTAATTTAAATGTATTTTTATTTGAATTTCATGCAATGGACATACACAAATAGTCCAAATTGGTGAAGTGAAATTTAAAAAATAACTAAAATAATTTTTAAAAACGGAAAAGTGGTGCGTGCACATGTATTCACCCCCTTTGCTATGAAGCCACTAAATAAGATCTGGTGCAACCAATTACCTTCAAAAGTTACATAATTTGTTAAATAAAGTCCACCTGTTTGCAGTCTAAGTGTCACATGATCTGTCACATGATCTCAGTATATATACAGTCGTGGCCAAAAGTTTTGAGAATGACACAAATATAACTTTTCACAAAGGTTGCTGCTTCAGTGTCTTTAGATATTTTTGTCGGATGTTCTATGGAATACTGTATAATTACAAGCATTTCATGAGTGTCAAAGGCTTTTATTGACAATTACATGAAGTTGATGCAAAGAATCAATATTTGCAGTGTTGACCCTTCTTTTTCAAGACCTCTAAAATCCACCCTGGCATGCTGTCAATTAACTTCTGGGTCATATCCTGACTGATGGCAGCCCATTCTTGCAATAATCAATGCTTGGAGTTTGTCAGAATTTGTGGGTTTTTGTTGGTCCACACGCCTCTTAAGGATTGACCACAAGTTCTCAATTGGATTAAGGTCTGGGGAATTTCCTGGCCATGGACCCAAAATATCGATGTTTTGTTCCCTGAGCTACTTAGTTATCACTTTTGCTATATGGCAAGGTGCTCCATCATGCTGGAAAAGGCATTGTTCGTCACCAAACTGTTCCTGGATGGTTGGGAGAAGTTGTTCTCGGAGGATGTGTTGGTACCATTCTTTATTCAAGGCTGTGTTCTTAGGCAAAATTGTGAGTGAGCCCACTGAGAAGCAACCCCACACATGAATGGTCTCAGGATGCTTTACTATTGACATGACACAGGACTGATGGTAGCGCTCACCTTGTCTTCTCCGGACAAGCTTTTTTCCGGATGCTCCAAACAATTGGAAAGGGCATTCATCAGAGAAAATGACTTTACTCCAGTCCTCAGCAGTCCAATCCCTGTACCTTTTGCAGAATATCAGTCTGTCCCTGATGTTTCCCTGGAGAGAAGTGGCTTCTTTGCTGCCCTTCTTGACACCAGGCCATCCTCCAAAGGTCTTCGCCTCACTGTGCATGCAGATGCACTCACACCTGCCTGCTGCCATTCTTGAGCAAGCTCTGTACTGGTGGTGCCCCAATCCTGCAGCTGAATCAAATTTAGGAGACGGTCCTGGCGCTTGCTGGACTTTCTTGGGCGCCCTGAAGCCTTCTTCACAACAATTGAACCGCTCTCCTTGAAGTTCTTGATGATCCGATAAATGGTTGATTTAGATGCAATCTTACTGGCAGCAACATCATTGCCTGTGAAGCCCTTTTTGTGTAAAGCAAAGACGACGTCACATGTTTCCTTGCAGGTAACCATGGTTGACAGAGGAAGAACAATGACTCCAAGCACCACCCTCCTTTTGAAGCTTCCAGTCTGTTATTCGAACTCAATCAGCATGACAGAGTGATCTACAGCCTTGTCCTCGTCAACACTCACACCTGTGTTAAACATAAGGAATTTTTAATTATTTATGTTTACATTTACTTTTGATACTTAAGTATATATGGATTACCAGGACAAGTACTCAGAGCATGTGCTGACCAGCTAGCAAGTGTCTTCACTGACATTTTTAACCTCTCTCTGACCCAGTCTGTTACAAGCAAATCACCATAGTCCTTGTGCCTAAGAACGCCAAGGTAACCTGTCTAAATGACTACTGCCCCGTAGTACTCATATCTGTAATGCTTTGAAAGGCTGGTCATGGCTCACATTATCACCATCATCCCAGAAACCCTGAACCCACTCATATTTGCGTACTGCCCCAACAGATCCATAGATGACGGCATCTCTTTTGCACTCCACACTGCCTTTTCCCACATGGACAAAAGGAACACCTACAATGGGGCAAAAAAGTATTTAGTCAGCCACCAATTGTGCAAGTTTTGCCACTTAAAAAGATGAGAGAGGCCTGTAATTTTCATCATAGGTACACTTCAACTATGACAGACAAAATGAGGGAAAAAAATCCAGAAAATCAAATTGTAGGATTTTTAATGAATTTATTTGCAAACTATGGTGGAAAATAAGTATTTGGTCAATAACAAAAGCTTATCTCAATACTTTGTTATATACCCTTTGTTGGCAATGACAGAGGTCAAACGTTTTCTGTAAGTCTTCACACTGTTTCTGGTATTTTGGCCCATTCCTTCATGCAGATCTCCTCTAGAGCAGTGATGTTTTGGGGCTGTTGCTGGGCAACATGGACTTTCAACTCCCTCCAAAGATTTTCTATGGGGTTGAGATCTGGAGACTAGCTAGGCCACTCCAGGACCTTGAAATGCTTCTTACGAAGCCACTCCTTCGTTGCCCGGGCAGTGTGTTTGGGATCATTGTCATGCTGAAAGACCCAGCCACGTTTCATCTTCAACGCCCTTGCTGATGGAAGGAGGTTTTCACTCAAAATCTCACGATACATGGATCAGTCGTCCTGGTCCCTTTTCAGAAAAACAGCCCCAAAGCATGATGTTTCCAACCCCTATGCTTCACAGTAGGTATGGTGTTCTTTGGATGCAACTCAGCATTCTTTGTCCTCCAAACACGACGAGTTGAGTTTTTACCAAAAAGTTATATTTTGGTTTCATCGTACCATATGACATTCTTCCAATCTTCTTCTGGATCATCCAAATGCTCTCTAGCAAACTTCAGACGGGCCTGGACATGTACTGGCTTAAGCAGGGGGACACGTCTGGCACTGCAGGATTTGAGTCCCTGGCGGCGTAGTGTGTTACTGATGGTAGGCTTTGTTACTTTGGTCCCAGCCCTCTGCAGGTCATTCAGTAGGTCCCCCAGTGTGGTTCTGGGATTTTTGCTCACTGTTCTTGTGATAATTTTTACCCCACGGGGTGAGATCTTGCGTGGAGCCCCAGATCGAGGGAGATCAGTGGTCTTGTATGTCTTCCATTTCCTAATAATTGCTCCCACAGTTGATTTCTTCAAACCAAGCTGCTTACCTATTGCAGATTCAGTCTTCCCAGCCTGGTGCAGGTCTACAATTTTATTTCTGGTGTCCTTTGACAGCTCTTTGGTCTTGGCCATAGTGGAGTTTGGAGTGTGACTGTTTGAGGTTGTGGACAGGTGTCTTTTATACTGATAACAAGTTCAAACAGGTGCCATTAATACAGGTAACGAGTGGAGGACAGAAGAGCCTCTAAAGAAAAAGTTACAGGTCTGTGAGAGCCAGATATCTTGCTTGTTTGTAGGTGACCAAATACTTATTTTCCACCATAATTTGCAAATAATATTATTTTCTGGATTATTTTTTCTAATTTTGTCTGTCATAGTTGAAGTGTACCTATGATGAAAATTACAGGCCTCTCTCATCTTTTTAAGTGGGAGAACTTGCACAATTGGTGGCTGACTAAATACTTTTTTGCCCCACTGTATGTGAGAATGCTGTTAGTTCACGACAGCTCAGCGATCAACATCATAGTGCCCTCCAAGCTTGTCACTGAGCTAAGGACCCTGGGACTGAAGTTCTCCCTCTGCAACTGGATCCTGGACCTCCTGTTGGTCCGCCTCCAGGTGGTGAGGGTTGGCTCTAACACATCCGCCACGCTGACCCGCAACACAGGGGCCCCTCAAGGGTGTGTGCTTAATCCCCTACTCCACTCCCTGTTCACGCACAACTGCGTGGCCGTGCACGAC
The DNA here is from genome assembly GCF_018296145.1 of Oncorhynchus tshawytscha. Classification (NCBI taxonomy): domain Eukaryota; kingdom Metazoa; phylum Chordata; class Actinopteri; order Salmoniformes; family Salmonidae; genus Oncorhynchus; species Oncorhynchus tshawytscha. The sequence goes on along the minus strand of NC_056435.1, from coordinate 42,296,388 downwards.
TCTAACACCATCATTAAGTTTGCCGATGACATGACGGTGGTAGGCCTGATCAGAGACGACGATGAGACAGCCTATAGGCAGGAGGTCAGAGACCTGGCAGTGTGGTGCCAGGACAACAGGCTCTCACTCAACATGGGCAAGACAAAGGGGCTGTACATCACTAAGGAGGTATCATGCTCCAAACACACCAACACAGTCCTGAAGAGGGCACGACACCGCCTCTTCCCCTCAGGAGGCTGAAAAGATTTGGCATGGGCCCTCAGATCCTCAAAAAGTTCTACAGCTGCACCATTGAGAGCATCTTAACTGGCTGCATCACCCCTCGGTACGGCAACTGCTTGGCATCCGACCGCACGGCGCTACAGAGGGTAGTGCGTACGGCCCAGTACATCACTAGGGCCGAACTCCCTGCCATCCAGGGCCTCTATACTAGGCGGTGTCAGAGGAAGGCCCTAAAAATTGTCAAAGACTTCAGCCACCCAAGTGACCACAAGTGGTACCGGAGCACTAAGTCTGTGATCAAAAGGTTCCTGAACAGCTTCTACCCCCAACATAAGACTGCTGAACAGTTAATCAAATGGCTACCCAGACAATTTACATTGACATACTTAATTATTTATTACCTTAATGGTTTTGCACTGACTCCCTTGTTCTGGCTCTATGCACACTCACTAGACTCTACCCACACATACTACACTGATACACACAACACACATGCATATTGATGCCACATTCACACACTCACACATTCACATATGCTCCTGCTACACTGTTTATTATATATATTGATTGACTAGTCACTTTTACCCCTACCCAAATGTATACTGAACAAAAAAAAATTATGCAACATGCAACTTCAGAGATTTTACTCAGTTACAGTTCATATAAGGAAATAAATGCATTATCTATGGATTTCACATGACTGGGCAGGGGTGCAGCCATGGGCAGGCCTGGGAGGGCATAGGCCCACCCACAGGGTGGTCAGGCCAGGCCAATCAGAATTATTTTTTTCCCCACAAAAGAGCTTTATTACAGACAGAAATACTCCTCAGTTTTCTCAGCCTGATGTGGAGGTCCTGGACTTGTGGTCTGCTGATGTGAGGCCGGTTGGACGTACTGCCAAATTCTCTAAAACACTGTTGGAGGAAGCTTATGGTAGAGAAATTAACATTCAGTTATCTGTCAACAGCTCCGGTGGACATTCTTGCAGTCAGCATGCCAATTGCATGCTCCCTCAAAACTTGAGACATCTGTGGCTGTCGCGGACGTCGAATGAAGAGTACCAAAGCGCAGCGTGGAGAGCGTACATACTTCTTTTTATTAGGATGACGCCGACAAAAACAATAAACCATTTTTTTTTTCATTAATTTTTTTTTAAACAACCGTGAGGCTTAAGGGCTAAGTGCCACAAACAAAGTTAACTTCCCACACTGAAAGGAGGGAAAGGGCTACCTAAGTATGGTTCCCAATCAGAGACAACGATAGACAGCTGTCCATAATTGAGAACCATACCCGGCCAAAACATAGAAATACAAAATCATAGAAAACAAAAACATAGAATGCCCACCCCACATCACACCCTGACCTAACCAAATAGAGAAATAAAACGGCTCTCTAAAGTCAGGGCGTGACAATGGCATTGTGTTGTATGACAAACCTGCACATTTTAGAGAGGCCTTTTATTGTCCCCTCATGCTGTTTCATCAGCTTCTTGATATGCCACACCTGTCAGGTGGATGGAATATCTTGGCAAATGAGAAATGCTCACTAAATGGGATATAAACACATTTGTGCATAACATTTGAGAGAAATAAGCTTTTTGTGCATATGCAACTTTTATGGGATCTTTTATTTCACCTCATGAAACATGGGACCAACACTTTACATGTTGGGTTTATATTTTTGTTCAGTATACATACTGTATTACCTGAATTTCCTCAACTACCTCGTATCCCTGCACAAACCCTCTTTGTTTTTGCTTGGTAGGCCTATAATGTGTTAAAACGCTCTGAATAATTCCCTTCTGTTATGTTACTGTTATATGTTCTGGTTCTCATTGGGAATGTTTGGTTTTTCCTCCTGGCTTTCATCCCTTTTCTGTGGAACGCTGCGTGTTCCCTATTCTTCAGCTCGCTGTTCTGTTTGTTCAGATAACGAGCGCAGCCACTCACATCCTCCCTACAGAGACACACTGAAGGATTTTATTCTGAGACTACTACGTGTGTCCCAGTTTTAGCAAAATGGCCTATTTGTGTACAGCAATCTCTCACTACAACACCTCGCCCCAAGGCTTGGGTTATTTTAAACAATGTGTGTGTAGGTCCCCCAGTGTGTTATTATCAGTACGCACGTGTCGTGTGTGTGTGTGTGATGTGTTGCTTTGGGAGGCCAACTCTCGCTCCACTCATCTGTCAGCTCTGTGGGGTTGCTATGGGAACTATAGAAGGGCACGCAGAAGTAATGAGCATCCCATAATTGTTTAAGGTGACCTTGAAGATTCCATTAAGGTTGCATATCTGTGTATGTGTACATGTGCTTGTATGTGCACGTGTGCTACGTATGTGTGTGCAGATGTGTGTATAAAGTTAATTTAATTCAGTTGAAGTAAATTAATACTTAGTGGATACCCTGTGAATAGTTTCATGATGCACCACTGCCCCAGTCTTTCCCCTACCTGTCACTTCTCCATTCTTTCTCTCCATCTCTCTCCTAGCTAGCTGTCTCCTGTCACCAGTCCAGGGAGCTTCCACCTGCCACTGTCTGTCTGCCATCATCATCTGAATGCCCTCTCCCCTGGGACTGAGAAACCGCTGCCTGTGGAGGACTGGAGTGGCAGCCAACAGATACAGGGTAGCATATAATCTCCCTCACACTTGCCAGCTCTGTCATTGCCATAATGGACAGATTTTCATCATCACCATAACAACCAGTTGTGTAGTGTGTGGCATTCTAAACTGGGTGGTTCGAGCTGATTGGATGCTGATTGGCTGAAAGCTGTGGTATATCAGACAGTATACCACGGGTATGACAAAACATTTGCTTTTACTGTTCTAATTACGTTAATAACCAGTTTACTCCGCGTTGCGCCGTGCCTAAGAACAGCCCTTAGCCGTGGTATATTGGCCATATACTGTACCACACCACCTCACGCCGTATTGCTTAATTATAGTGTAGCATTATAGTGTGTAAGTGTATAAATGTAAAAAAGCTCTTGCCAAGTGGTCTAGACCTCTATTCCCTCTCAATGGTTAGTTACATCATCCTTGATTGCTGTTGGTGTAGAAAATTGAATTATACGTCTCACCAGGTGTGAACACATTAACTGATCAGTTAACACGTTCCAGGAAGAAATTAAAACCTGCAGGACTCTCCAGGAACATTATTGATTGCTCCGAGTTCTCCTCACCTTGCTCTCATTTGTCTGAATAATTGGCTCTGATCCACCATAGTAGTAGCTGCATTGGAATGTAAATTCATAACCTGCACATGGGAGAAACAACATGAAGAACTTTCAAGCAGAACAGAGATTTCACTGCTATATTATAGTTACAGTACCTTGACATTTATCTCCAATGTTCATTAGTGTAAGAATCACTGGCCGATTTATTCCATATTATTCATAACTCTAAAGTTTGTGTTGAAAAGGCTGGCACAGGCTAACATTCCAGCCTTCCCCTTCAGGCTTTTGCTACTTACGTATGTCTTCATTTCTAGATATTTCCCCTGTGGCGGAGTAGCGGTATCTTAGACTGAGTCGCTGTCCACTTTCATGTGGTGCTGAACTTCAGAATTCTGGTTCTGTCTCTGTTCGCTACAAATTACACCATCGGACCTTCAGGAATTTCTTACTGACACCAATGGAGCAAAAAAAACTAACAATTATCAGCTCCCATTCAATCAGCCCACAATATCCACACTTCCTCATGACACATTAATATCTTATCGCCTGTTGGAACCTGGGATTCCTACTTTACTTGTAACATTACTGTCCTTTACTTTCATTGAAATATCCTCAAACTTTGTTGCGCTCCTCAGAATTGAAGGCCAAGCTATTCTTCTCTCTACCCCCATTCATATCTCCATGAACCTAGGCCAAACTATTCTTCTCTCTACCCCCATTCATATCTCCATGAACCTAGGCCAAACTATTCTTCTCTCTACCCCCATTCATATCTCCATGAACCTAGGCCAAACTATTCTTCTCTCTACCCCCATTCATATCTCCATGAACCTAGGCCAAACTATTCTTCTCTCTACCCCCATTCATATCTCCATGAACCTAGGCCAAACTATTATTCTCTCTACCCCCATTCATATCTCCATGAACCTAGGCCAAACTATTCTTCTCTCTACCCCCATTCATATCTCCATGAACCTAGGCCAAACCATTCTTCTCTCTACCCCCATTCATATCTCCATGAACCTAGGCAAAACTATTCTTCTCTCTACCCCCATTCATATCTCCATGAACCTAGGCCAAACTATTCTTCTCTCTACCCCCATTCATATCTCCATGAACCTTGAAAAGATTCCTTTGAAAAACAAACCCCCCTTAATGAACAAATTACCATACAAAAGCCTGGTACTACCCCAGACTTCACTACACTGCATCTCATCACAAGCTTGGGATTGTCATCGATTGAAGCCAAGCCTTTCTGATTCCACGCTGTTCAGCTAGATGATCAAAGTGGATCAGGGCAGAGAGTTAGTGAGAAGCCCCCAGATGTAGAAACCTGCCTGGGGCACACTCGGTTCTGTGCATGGGTAATGTGTTCTCTGGTTCTCTACTCTACCCTACTCTACAGTGTGTGTGTGTGTGTGTGTGTGTGTGTGTGTGTGTGTGTGTGTGTGTGTGTGTGTGTGTGTGTGTGTGTGTGTGTGTGTGTGTGTGTGTGTGTGTGTGTGTGTGTGTGTGTGTGTGACTGAGAGGTCTCAGTTTAGGAACACACAAATGGAGTTGCTATAAAAATAACCATATCATGTCAGTTGATTCTTGGCGAAAATACAGTAGTTAAGTAACGTCCATCGGAAGAAGTGAACCAAGGTGCAGCGTGGTACGTGTTCATGATTCTTCATTTCTCAGAACACCAAACAAAATAGCAAAGGAATAACGACCGTCATGTTCTGTAGGCTTCACAGAGATAACAAAAAACAACATCCCACAACCTAAGGTGGCACAACAGGCTGCCTAAGTATGATTCCCAATCAGAGACAACGATAGACAGCTGTCCATGATTGAGAACCATACCCAGCCAAAACATAGAAACGCAAAACATAGAATGCCCACCCCACATCACACCCTGACCTAACCAAATAGAGAAATAAAACAGCTCTCTAAGGTCAGGGCGTGACAAGTTAACCATACTGAGTAATGCAAGGCTAGCATTAGCATTGATGCCCAAACTACAATCGGAGTGAATGGGATCCAGTTAGCATGTTAAAGTCAAGTGTAATTGTGTAAACTATCCCTCTTACTGAGAGATGTGTGTGTGTGCGATACTATAGTTGTTCACTCCGCAGGAGTTCTGCTCTGCAGACCTAAGTTCTGGCCAATGGATTAAAAACAGTGACATTTTGACAAACCAATGATAGTACCTCCCACCTGTGATCCACTTTACAAGGTGTCAGAGGTCTGCCCAGACACAACCTCCTCCTAGGTTGATCTGTTGATCTGAAACAATTTGATGGCTACAGTATATGGTAGTTGCTCCATCTTGCCCAACAGCAAGGGTCTTGAAGTGATCGATGTGTGTGTGTGTGTGTGTGTGTGTGTGTGTGTGTGTGTGTGTGTGTGTGTGTGTGTGTGTGTGTGTGTGTGTGTGTGTGTGTGTGTGTGTGTGTGTGTGTGTGTGTGTGAGTGAGAGACAGAAAGAGAGAAGCACCTAGATCTTCTGCACAAATTCTGTCAGACTTGGGCCCTGAAAGTAAATCTCAGGAAGACAAAAATAATGGTGTTCCAAAAAAGGTAAATTTGCAAGGACCACAAATGCAAATTCCATTTAGACACCATTTCCCTAGAGCACACAAAAAAGGCAGGCATGTAGGAAGAAACGTAGAGAGGAACCAGACTCTGAGGAGTGTCTAGTCTTCTTCTGGCTGTGCCAGGTGGAGAATAGAAGAGTACATGGCCATTAAGGCCAAATTGTCTTCAAAATGTTCAAACGTTCATAGATGACCAGCAGGGTCAAATAATAAACACAGTGGTTGTAGAGGGTGCAATAATTCAGTAACTCAGGATTAAATGTCAGTTGGCTTTTCAAAGCCAAGCATTCAGAAGTCGAGACAGCAGGTACGGTAGAGAGAGAGTCGAAAACAGGTCAGGGTTCCATAAGCACAGGCAGAACAGATTAAACCGGAGCAGCAGGACAACCAGGTGGAATGGGGGCAGCCAGGAGTCATTAGGCCAGGTAGTCCTGAGGCATGATTCTTGGGCTCGCTCAGGTCCTCCGGGAGGGGAGGGAGAGAGAATTAGAGGGAGCATATTTAAATATATAACAGACAGACCCTAGCCCCCCGGTACATAGACTATAGCAGCATAGATACTGGAGGCTGAGACAGGGGTGGGACGTGGGACAGTGTGGCCCCGTCCAATGATACCACCGGACAGGGTCAACCAGGAAAGATATAACCTCACCCACTTTGCCAAAGCACAGCCCCCACACCACTAGTCTTCAGTAAAGATTAAAGGTCAAGGCCTAGTCTACGTCTCTCACCTGGATAGGCAGGCCATTCCATAAAAATGGAGCTCGATAGGAGAAAGCCCTGCCTCCACCTGTTTGCTTAGAAATTATAGGGACAATAAGGAGGCCTGCGTCTTGACCGTAGCATACATGTAGGTACGTACAGCAGGACTAAATCGGAGAGATAGGTAGGAGCAAGCCCACGGAATGCTTTGTAGGTTAGCTGTAAAACCTTGAAATCAGCCCTAGCCTTAACAGGAAGCCAGTGTAGAGAAGCTAGCAATGGAGTAATGTGATTTTAAAAAACGAGGTTCTAGTCAAATTTCTAGCAGCCGTGTTTAGCACTAACTGAAGTTTATTTAGTGCTTTATCCGGGTAGCCGGAGAGTAGAGCATTGCAGTAGTCTAATCTAGAAATGACAAAAGCATGGATTAGCTGCGTCATTTTTAGACAAAAAGTTTCAGATTTTTGCAATGTTAGGAAGATGGAAAAAAGCTGTCCTTGAAATGTTCTTGATATGTTCTTTAAAAGAGAGATCAGGGTCCGCGAGATCAGTAACGCCGAGGTCCTTAACAGCTTTATTTGAGACGACTGTACAACCATCAAGATTGATTGTCAGATCCAACAGCAGATCTCTTTGTTTTTTAGAACCTAGCATCTCTGTTTTGTCTGAGTTTAAAAGAAAAACATTTGCAGCAATCCACTTCTTTATGTCGAAATGTACAGCTGTTGTAACAGCTCTCCTCTTCGTCTGATGATGAGCAATTGGAATCATCAGAACAACACGCAGCGAGGTAAGTGTTCATATTACATTTAATTAAATAAACTGAGCACTGAATGACAAAAACAACAAAGAGCGTGAACGACACAAAACAGTCCTGTAAGGTGAAAAAACAGGAAACAACTACCCACAAACACAGGTGGGAACAGGCTACCTAAGTATGGTTCTCAATCAGAGACAACGATTGACAGCTGCCTCTGATTGGGAACCATACCAGGCCAAACACATAGAAATACAACACACAGAACAAAACATAGAATGAAAAACATAGAATGCCCACCCCAACTCACGCCCTTACCAAACCAAAATAAATACATAAAAAGGGAACTAAGGTCAGGACGTGACAGCTGTGTGTCATCCACATACAGTGGGGGAAAAAGGTATTTAGTCAGCCACCAATTGTGCAGGTTCTCCCACTTAAAAAGATGAGAGAGGCCTGTAATTTTCATCATAGGTACACTTCAACTATGACAGACAAAATGAGAAAAAACATCCAGAAAATCACATTGTAGGATTTTTAATGAATTTATTTGCAAATTATGGTGGAAAATAAGTATTTAGATATTTAATTACAACACTGTATATAGACATATTATAAACTGGGTGGTTTGAGCCCTGAATGCTGATTGGCTGACAGACATGGTATATCAGACCGTATACCACAGGTACGACAAAACATTTATTTTAACTGCTCTAATTACATTGGTAAACAGTTTCTGATAGCACCTCTGGGGTTTAGTGGTATATAAAGAAATAATAAAAACATTTAAAATGTCATATTTAAGCAATAAGGCCTGAGGAGGTGTGGTATATGACCAATATACCACAGCTAATACCACAGCTAATGCCTGTATCCCGGCACTCTGCATTGCATCGTGCAGAAGAACAGCCCTTAGCCGTTGTATATTGGCCATATACCACACCTCCTCAGGCCTCATTGCTTAAATATGACATTTTAAATGTTTTTATTATTTCTTTACTTTTGTGAGTGTAATGTTTACTGTACATTTTTTAATTAATAATTTAACTTTTGTTTATTATCTATTTCACTTGCTTTGGCAATGTAAACATATGTTTCCCAGTGCGTGTCTCCAGCCTGGTACGTCCTGTGCCAGCTCCACGCACGAAGCCTCCAGTGATGATCCATGGCACGAAGCCTCCAGTGATGATCCATGGCCCGGAGCCTCCAGTGATGATCCATGGCCCAGAGCCTCTAGTGATGATCCATGGCCCGGAGCCTCCAGTGATAATCCATGGCGAGGAGCCTCCATTGAGGGTGCCCAGTCCGGAGCCTCCATTGAGGGTGCCCAGTCCGGAGCCTCCAGCGAGGGTTCCCAGTCCGGAGCATCCAGCGGTCCGGAGCCGTCTGCGACGATCTATGGTCCGGAGTCCCCGGTGACGATCTACGGTCCGGAGTCCCCGGTGACGATCTATGGTCCGGAGTCCCCGGTGACGATCTACGGTCCGGAGTCCCCGGTGACGATCTACGGTCCAGAGTCCCCGGTGACGATCTACGGTCCGGAGTCCCCGGTGACGATCTACGGTCCGGAGTCCCGGTGACGATCTACGGTCCGGAGTCCCGGTGACGATCTACGGTCCGGAGTCCCGGTGACGATCTATGGTCCGGAGTCCCCGGTGACGATCTACGGTCCGGAGTCCCCGGTGACGATCTATGGTCCGGAGTCCCCGGTGACGATCTACGGTCCGGAGTCCCCGGTGACGATCTACGGTCCGGAGTCCCCGGCGACGATCTACGGTCCGGAGGCCTCGGCGATGATCCACAGTTCGATTCCTCCGGCGATGATTCACGGTCCGGAGCTTCCGGCGACGATCCCCGCACCAGAGGCGCCACCGAAGTTGGCGGAGCCACGTGCGGAGCATGGTCTGCATCCCGCACCGGAGCCACCACCGAGGGTAGATGCCCACCCGGACCCTCCCTATGGGTTCAGGTTAGCGGCCGGAGTCCGCACCTTGGGGGGGCGTATTGTCACGCCCTGACCTTAGGGATCATTTTAATTCTCTATTTGGTTAGGTCAGGGTGTGACTAGGGTGGGCAATCTATGTTTTCTATTTCTTTGTTGGCCGGGTATGGTTCCCAATCAGAGGCAGCTGTCTATCAATGTCTCTGATTGGGAATCATACTTAAGCAGCTTTTTCCCACCTGTAGTTTGTGGGATCTTGTTTTGGTACTGTGCTGTTTAGCCCTACTAAACTTTACGTTTTGTTTGTATTTGTTGTTTTTTCGGTGTTCATTGAATAAAGTAAGATGTACGCCTACCACTCTGCACCTTGGTCCGATCCTTCCATCCACAAGCGTAACACCACCCATCTACCTCATTCCCATATTGTTATTATTATTTTACGCTCCTTTGCACCCCAGTATCTCTACTTGCACATTCATCTTCTGCACATCTATCACTCCAGTGTTTAATTGCTCAATTGTAATTATTTTGCCACTATGGCCTGTTTATTGCCTTACCTCCCTAATCTTGCTTAATTTGCACACCCTGTATATAGCCTTTTCTATTGTGTTATTGACTGTACATTTGTTTATTCCATGTGTAACTCTGTGTAGTTTCTGTCCCCCTGCTTTGCTTTATCTTGGCCAGATCGCAGTTGTATATGAGAACTTGTTCTCAACTGGCCTACCTGGTTAAATAAAAAATAAAAACATTTAATTAAGTATAGATGAACAAAAGTGAAGTTATGAGAAAAGCTTTGAGCTTCATGATGTAGGCCTGCTGTGGTGTATGGCATTCCAGGCCATAAAATGTGCCTACAGAGGATATTATGATAGATCTAAACGAGTTCATTCAATGGCACTGATACACAGACATTGACAGAAAATGTTGAGTTAAATGACAAACACAAACAAAAGGAATATTAGATATAACATTTTATTGACACAATTCTGCAGAGCTATGTACTCACTATAAAATATTCATGCAGCGATTTGAGTTGAGTCGACTGAAGGCAATACATGTCAGTGATTTACTTTTTATGCAAAACTAAATGCATAAAAGTGTGTCAAAGTGCGATGTGGGTTATCGGTACAGCAGTCTCTTTCCGATTTCTACAGTTAATGTATGAATGACAATTAGTAGGCTACGGTGAAGGCAGAAATGTATACTTCAAGTGTGACCCACATAATGACGATGGATGGAAGTGGCTGGGTTTGTTTGAAAATGTTTTTTAAGAGTGCGGTACCACAAGAGCCTGCCCGTTTCACAGCGAGGATAGAAGAGAGAGGGTGTGTCTATTAGGCTACTTGAGTGGCTTGTTGCACTGAAACCTCTCTCCATCTCTCAGCCTGGCCAGGGGAAACGCCGACGGATAGAAGGCATGTGAGCACCTGGACCGCGTGAAGATCGTAATGTAACTGAGAAGGATTCATATAAATATTGTCGCTTTTAATGTGACCGGCCGATCGTTTTGTGCGCCGCGTCCGCTTTGTGATCAACTTCTCTGGGGAGTGTGGGTGCACCTCTCGGTGTTCCGAAAACTCAGTCGCCAGAAGCTCTACAGCCTCTTATTGTATGTGGGGGCTTCCTATTCCTAATAATAGCCTTACTTCTACATACAAAACGTTGTTTCAGTATACCAGTAATTTATTTTTGGTTTGCTGTGTCATTCAGACGAATTGCGGCGTAAATGAAACAACGTTGAATGGATATTGTAGGCTACAGAAACAACAAAGTTATTAGCATCCTTAACGTTGTTTTGTACATACTTCAGTGTATATTGCGCTGACTGGATACATTGTCATTTAATTTGATCATACAAGGCCTCAAATATTGATCGTGTTCATAAATCTTCTGTTTGAATTTATACCGCGTTCAGATCATGTCGGAAACTCGGGACGTCCGAGTTAAAATGAACGTAAGTTTTTTACGTAGAGCTTCCTATTGGTTGGTTCTGGTTTATCCCAAGTGTGAAACTCGGGGTCCGAATCTTCCGCCTAGGTTAGCAAATCGGACAATACGTCTTTCCGACATGATATGCATATGGCATCACCATACACTTCCGCTTATGCTCAATTACCCTGGGGATGAGATCCGTTTGAACTATGTGAGTATTAAAAGACTTTCAGGTCATCATGATGCACCTTAATACAAAACAGATAAAAGTGTGCAATACTTTCAGTAGATTATAAGCCTATTATTCATGGTGATACACCTATTATCTATTTTTATGTTCTAACTTGTTATTTTTTTACAAGTGGTAAGATGATGATGAGGATTGTGATGATGATGATGATGATGGTGTTGTTGTGGTGGTTGTTGTTGATAAAGATGATGATGACTGTGCTTGTATCAAATCAAATCAAATCAAATCTTATTTGTCACATACACATGGTTAGCAGATGTTAATGCGAGTGTAGCGAAATGCTTGTGCTTCTAGTTCCGACAATGCAGTAATAACGAGCAAGTAATCTAACTAACAATTCCAAAAAAAACTACTGTCATACACAGTGTAAGGGGATAAAGAATATGTACATAAGGATATATGAATGAGTGATGGTACAGAGCAGCATAGGCAAGATACAGTAGATGATATCGAGTACAGTATATACATATGAGATAAGTATGTAAACCAAGTGGCATAGTTAAAGTGGCTAGTGATACATGTATTACATAAGGATGCAGTCGATGATATAGAGTACAGTATCAACGTATGCATATGAGATGAACAATGTAGGGTAAGTAACATTATATAAGGTAGCATTGTTTAAAGTGGCTAGTGATATATTTACATCATTTCCCATCAATTCCCATGATTAAAGTGGCTGGAGTAGAGTCAGTGTCATTGACAGTGTGTTGGCAGTAGCCACTCAATGTTAGTGGTGGCTGTTTAACAGTCTGATGGCCTTGAGATAGAAGCTGTTTTTCAGTCTCTCGGTCCCAGCTTTGATGCACCTGTACTGACCTCGCCTTCTGGATGGCAGCGGGGTGAACAGGCAGTGGCTCGGGTGGTTGATGTCCTTGATGATCTTTATGGCCTTCCTGTAGCATCGGGTGGTGTAGGTGTCCTGGAGGGCAGGTAGTTTGCCCCCGGTGATGCGTTGTGCAGACCTCACTACCCTCTGGAGAGCCTTACGGTTGAGGGCGGTGCAGTTGCCATACCAGGCGGTGATACAGCCCGCCAGGATGCTCTCGATTGTGCATCTGTAGAAGTTTGTGAGTGCTTTTGGTGACAAGCCAATTTCTTCAGCCTCCTGAGGTTGAAGAGGCGCTGCTGCGCCTTCCTCACGATGCTGTCTGTGTGAGTGGACCAATTCAGTTTGTCTGTGATGTGTATGCCGAGGAACTTAAAACTTGCTACCCTCTCCACTACTGTTCCATCGATGTGGATGGGGGTGTTCCCTCTGCTGTTTCCTGAAGTCCACAATCATCTCCTTAGTTTTGTTGACGTTGAGTGTGAGGTTATTTTCCTGACACCACAGTCCGAGGGCCCTCACCTCCTCCCTGTAGGCCGTCTCGTCGTTGTTGGTAATCAAGCCTACCACTGTTGTGTCGTCCGCAAACTTGATGATTGAGTTGGAGGCGTGCATGGCCACGCAGTCGTGGGTGAACAGGGAGTACAGGAGAGGGCTCAGAACGCACCCTTGTGGGGCCCCAGTGTTGAGGATCAGCGGGGAGGAGATGTTGTTGCCTACCCTCACCACCTGGGGGCGGCCCGTCAGGAAGTCCATTACCCAGTTGCACAGGGCGGGGTCGAGACCCAGGGTCTCGAGCTTGATGACGAGCTTGGAGGGTACTATGGTGTTGAATGCCGAGCTGTAGTGCTGTAGTGCTGAGGAGAATGATGCTGAAGATAATGAATTATTCTGTCTGAAATGTCATCTGTTTGTTATGCTGTCTGAATGCCTCACCTCCAGCCCAATCGCTCGCTATACAGCTAGGAGCAAGGCTGAGAGATCTGGGACACTCTCTGAGCTGAATATAGACTGAAATCCCCTTCTCTCTTTTCTTCTCGTCTCATCTCCTCCTTCTCACCTCCTCCTGTCCTCGCAGTGCTTATTGATTACTTACAATCATAAAAACCCTATAGATCAGTGGGCTTGTGCATTGAGCTACCCTATGGGATTTATGGTAAATTAATAAATATAAGATCAAGGCCAGAAATTAAATAGGGAGACCTGGTCCTGTAGGCTCTCGTTTCTTTCTCTCTCTCTCTCTCTCTCTCTCTCTCTCTCTCTCACACACACACGCTCACGCACACACACATACACACACACTAGTAATTAAGTATAAAACCCTAGGGATTGTGTCCCAGGCTTCCCAACCATCAATAACTCTACTTGTTCTTTATTGCTCTCTCAATAATCTCTCTCTTTCTCTACCTCAGCAAAACTCTCTCCTTTATCCCACTCCTCCTCAATACTCTCCTCATCTCTCTTTCCTTCTTTCTGCTCTCCCTGTCTGCACTCATGCATTCTCCAGGCTGCCACGTTGGATAAAGTCATTCTAATGGGGCTCTTTCACATCAGCCAGTGTACTGAGTGTCCGTGTGTCTCCAAGTGTGTATGCGTGTTTGTTCCCAGGGGGTAATGTGCAATATGTCTCAATTGAGTATACCGTCCAATGGCTTACATAACAGAATGCCTAAAGTATGTGTCCTCCGTTTTATGCCTTGATACCTACATGCATACAGTTTATTCTAGAGGTCGGCCGATTATGATTTTTCAATGCTGATACTGTTACCGATTATTGAAGGACAAAAAAAGCCGATAATGAGTAATCTCCCATTTTTATATATATATATATATATATATATATTACAACAATACTGAATGAACAATGAACACTTCTATTTTAACTTAATATAATACATATATAAAATCTAATCTCAAATAAACAATGAAACATGTTCAATTTGGTTTAAATAATGCAAAAACACAGTGTAGGAGAAGAAAGTAAAAGCACAATGCGTGCCATGTAAAAACACTAACGTTTCAGTTCCTTCCTCAGAACATGAGAACATATGAACACATTCTACTTTGCACATTCTTCCACTGCAAATCTACCATTCCAGTGTTTTACTTGCTATATTGTATTTACTTTGCCACCATGGCCTTTTTTTGCCTTTACCTCCCTTCTCACCTCATTTGCTCACATTGTATATAGACTTGTTTATACTGTATTATTGACTGTATGTTTGTTTTACTCCATGTGTAACTCTGTGTCGTTGTATCTGTCGAACTGCTTTGCTTTATCTTGGCCAGGTCGCAATTGTAAATGAGAACTTGTTCTCAACTTGCCTACCTGGTAAAATAAAGGTGTAATAATAATAATAATAATAATAAATTAATATGGTAAAATCCAGAAACTATTATTTCGAAAACAAAACGTTTATTCTTTCAGTGAAATACGGAACCGTTCCGTATTTTATCGAACGGGTGGCAACTTTAAGTCTAAATATTGCTGTTACATTGCACAACCTTCAATGTTATGTCATAATTATGTAAAATTCTGGCAAATTAATTACGGTCTTTGTTAAGAAGAAATGGTCTTCACACAGTTCGCAACGAGCCAGGCTGCCCAAACTCCTGCATATACCCTGACTCTGTTGCACAGAACGCAAGAGAAGTTACACAATTTCCCTAGTTAATATTGCCTGAATTTCTTTTAACTAAATATACAGGTTTTAAAAAATATACTTGTGTATTGATTTTAAGAAAGGTATTGATGTTTATGGTTAGATACATTGGTGCAACGATTGTTCTCTTTTCGAGAATGCGCTTTTGTTAAATCATCACCAGTTTGGCGAAGTTGAAGTAGGCTGTGATTCGATGATAAATTAACAGGCACCGCATTGATTATATGCAACGCAGGACAAGCTAGTTAAACTAGTAATATCATCAACCATGTGTAGTTAACTAGTAATTATGTTTAGATTGATTGTTTTTTTTATAAGATGAGTTTAATGCTAGCTAACAACTTACCTTGGTTCCTTGCAGCCACCTGGTCCATTTGATGCTGCACTCGCGTAACAGGTGGTCAACCTGCCACGCAGTCTCCTCGTGGATTGCAATGTAAATCGGCCGTAAGTCTGTTAATTGGCCGATAGAATGTCTCCCTATCTAAGTTTTTGATGATTTAATTTCTAACTGCCACACCACTTTGTATCCGCTTGTGCTGCCTGTATGTACGCTGCTGGGTTGCTATGGAAACTATTGGTCTGCTTTTACAGCAGCTGTTTACTCACATGCAGACAGCATACAAACACACACACAGACAAGCGATGCCAGGAGGGTGAGACAGACATTAGCCTTTTAACAGAGAGAGATTAGATACTTACTTGGCCAACTATTCCTCCAACTCTGCCAACAATCTATCCCAACTCTCTTCTTGTCCTATGTTCTGAAACCCATATTCATTTATTTAGATAGAGCTTTGTGGGGCTGCTAATTGCTCATAAGAAA